>NW_020650415.1:0-42980 GCF_003573695.1 Papaver somniferum
CGCTTTTACCCTCTAAGAAAACTGAATGATACGACATATTATTGAGAATGATCATCATAAGGTACAAAACGGCAGGATGGAAAATTTTGGAGTTTAGAAAGGATTGGAACAGGTGTAAGTAATATCGGTGGAAGAGTTTGGTGTTTTGGAAGACCGTGCAGGTTCAACTAAGGGGATGTGGAGGCTGGAATTTGAACTTGAAGATGATTGATGATAAACTGGAGGTTTTGGGACGAATTGTTAAGATTGGTTTGAGTGACATCAAGATCAGGTTCAGACTCAATATGTATAGTAAAGGCTGGCTTTGGGATAGAGACTGAAATTGGCTCCTCAATATCCATAGGTGAAGTTTCAGAAGTGGTAACAGTATTATGAGAAGTGTTTTGATTGGTAAGTAGCTTAACCTTCCGAGATAGATTCTGTTTTTGGATTTTCTTCACCTTCCTACGATTCCTCTGTTTTTTCTTAGCGTGGTGAATTGGCTTACGCGGAATAACATTGAGTCAAAGAACTTGAATGACTCCGTTGATATTTCCTTGAATTGCGCAAATCTTGAACATGCTGATTGGAATTTGAATTTCCTGAAGGTGTAGTGATCAATCCATAATCAAACAGATTTGAAATACCCACAATTGAAATTATGACCGTATAAACACAGTGATCTGTACGGAGTTGCACTGCTCTAGGGATAAAGTTTATTCCTTTAGAGTTTCTGAAGCTCAATAGCACTTAGGTCCTCCAGCTTTAGAGTAACAGGATGAATCAATAAGAGTTCACCACATATCGTTCCGAGAACCCTCATAAGCTTCGATGTCCATTCCATAGACGTCAATTTAGCATCCGCATAGGCCATAACAGCTGAGCTCATGTTAAATCACAATTAAGTTCTCATCACGCGTTATAAGAATCTTTTGACATTCAAACGGGCCGAAATAAACGAAACTCACTCTTAAAATGACTGATTATGACCGATCATGACCAACTGAACTGAAAATGGTGTAAAGAAGACCAAACACTAACAAGGTGGTAATCCAAATCCAGGTAAGATACAGAATAAGGAATTGTACGCCATAACAAATGCAACTGCCTCCGGCCTACGTATGTATGACATGGACTTGAATTGACATTCTCATTCCTTTGTCTGTATTTAATAATGTAGGCTAGCAATTATTTTGGGAGTTATGTCTTCTTCATAGTTCAATACTCTTGACATGCGTTTAAACTGGGTGGACAACCAAAATGAGAAAATTTTTGTTAAAACTGCGTGGACGACCACCATAAGAAAATTCTTGGCAAGCCTTTAAACTGCATGGACGACCACTATAAGAAAATTGACTGTGTCACCGTAGTACAGTGGTAAAGTTATTAGGTGATGGAGGGTACCAGTGACTTGTGTTGGAAACTCGCAGCCCACCAAAATTTTGACAGTAAGTTATACGTACATCACTCCCATGTTGCATGTTCCCCGAAAACACTTGTCGTGTGACGTTTAACAATAAGTTATACGTACGTCACTTCCGTGCTGCATGTTTCCCTAAAACACTTGTCCTGTGACGTTCTATCATGAAAATATCTTTGGACAAGATGAAATGAAAACGTGTGCATGTAAAATGTAATAATGACTCGGTTAGTAAATACATATATATATATATCCATCCGGACCATCCCATTAATAACATTGATAGAGAGAAAAAAAGAAAGTTGAGAGATTTGCATTGAACATTGGCACCAACTAATAGTATGATCTCTGCAATGTCTCAAATTATTCACTATCCACTCCTAAATTCTTCTTCCCCATCTTGTTCTTCATCATCGTTACGGTCCCCTTTCACCTCCACCCCATTCTCGAGCCGGTTGCCTGTTAGCACCAAACGCCTTGCACAATCAGAAGACTCCGTGCACTTTCAGTACCAACCTGCAATTTGGGATAACCATTTTGTTGAATCAGTACCAAAGACTAATTACATGGCGATCATTGTATTAATTTTCCACTCGAGTAGTTCATTATATGAACTGGTTCATCTTCTAAGATTATACTAATTACTACTACTTTTTTATATGCAGCACAAAACAGATACGGAATTACCCGTGAAGAACATAAAACAACAAGTGAAGGGTTTGCTTAAGAATGCAGTAAAACCACTGGAGAAGCTTGAGTTGATCGATGCGATTCAAAGACTCGGAATGAGTTACTTTATAGAGGAAGAGATTCTCAAAATCCTAGAGGACATGTACCATGACCGTGACGATGCACAGAAGATGAAAGATAACTTATATGCAACTTCTCTCAGATTTAGGCTTTTTAGGCAGTATGGTTTTTATGAATCTCAAGGTAGAGCCAGCTAAGTCCATGAGGTGTGGGCGTTTGCCCCTGTTAAATTCGTGGTTTTTCAATTATATAGTGGGTTTGCTTTGTCGTTTCTTTTAGCTAATAACAAGTTTATCTTGCGTGTGGTAGATGTTTTTGACGAATTCAGACACGCGGAAGGTGGGTTCAAGGAAACTATTGTTTACGATATAAAGGGAATGCTGAGTTTATTTGAAGCGGCACATCTGCTTATGAAAGGGGAAAGCATCTTAAGTGAAGCCATACTCCTCACAAGAAAATATCTATCGGAAAATGGAAGCAGCAAAAGTAAAAACATTAACATTAACCTTGATAAACAAGTTCGTCGATCTTTAGAGACACCATTTCACTGGAGGGTTCCAAGATCGGAAACTAGGTTTTACATTGAAGCATATGAGTCTCAAAATGATATGAATCCTCCTCTTCTTGAATTGGCTAAAGTAAATTTTAACATGGTTCAGGCTCAACACAAGATGGAACTCATGCATGTATTAAGGTGCATGTCTATTTTATACGTACATTTAAGGGCATATGCGGACTGCGGTCCGTTAGTTGCAATGATGTCTTACTGTACTAATTGTGCTATTATCTCATTTTTGGTTCAGATGGTGGAATGATATGGGGATTGCAAAGGAATTGTATTTTGCAAGAGATCGATTGGTTGAGTGCTTCTTATCAAATATTGGGGCTTGTTGGGAGCCACGACAAGGACGTTGTAGAGAATGGGTCACCAAAATTATGAGCTTTGCTCTAGTAATCGATGACATCTATGATTCTCATGGATCTTTAGAAGAACTAGAACTATTTACCGTTGCTATTGACAGGTATAATCCTATATACTCAAATTTCAACTACCTTAGCCGAAACTCTTATGGCGTTAATTTACAAATTTTCATTTGAAGGTGGGATTCCAAAGCCGTGGAGAACCTGCCATATTACATGAAGATATGTTTCTTAGCCCTCTTCAACACCGTGAATGAAATGGCTTTCGAGATACTCAGTGAACAACAATTTGACATCTTACCGCACTTAACCAAATCGGTATATGTGTACATTGTTGTTTTTGTTCTTTTTTTTTTCCATCGCCTAACTTTTTTAGAGAATTTGTGGATAATTGGCGTTGTTCTTCGTTTATTTAGTTGGCCAATTCGGTGAAGGCAATGTTGACAGAAGCAAAATGGTGCCATAATGAGTATGTCCCAACTTTTATGGAATATCAGCATAATGGGTCGGTGTCATCTGTTGGATATGTCTTTCTAATGGCTAATCGAAGAATCAGTGATGATGCATTACAAGCCTTCGAAAACAATCATCCTCTAATATATTATTCATGTTTGCTGTGTCGACTTTCAAATGATCTCGCAACGTCTTCGGTATGTCATTCAAAAATTTGACAAAAATAAAATCAAAAATTACTGTTCGCACAATTCTTGTAGGAACTTATTAGACATGCCTTTTTCTTAATGCTGAATACAGGCAGAGGTAAAAAGAGGTGAAGTGGCGTCATCCATACACTGCTATATGCAAGAAACAAACGTCTCCGAAGACGATGCTCGTGAACACGTAAAAATCTTAATTATTGAAACGTTTAAAGAGATAAACCGCTACCTAATTGTTTCATCTCCGTTTGATCGTTCATTCGTGAACATAGTTCTAAATTTTGCAAGAACAACTTTGTTCATGTATCAACATGGAGACGGAATTGGAGCAGAACATTCAAAGAGCATAGAGCATGTTTTGTCTATGATTGTGAAACCAATTCACATCGACAGTCCTACCGATAAAGACTCATCTTAATTCCTATGTGCAATCCTAGGCTGTTTTCTTGCGTGTGATCTGTAATCCAGACTTAAAAAGAAAGAGGGACTGTTGGGGAAATTCTGCAGACAGATGGTTGATTATATATTTATGATACAAAAGAATAAGTCCATTGATTTGTGTCGATCAAGGCCACTACTTTATAAGCATTCACTTCTCGTAATATCTTTCTTTCTTTCCCGGAGGTCAGGTGCTTGCTCCCCCTCCTTTTTTTTTATTACTATAATCAATAAATGTTTTGTCTCCGATCCTTGCTTAAATAAAAAAAAGAAAATTTACCGAAAAATGATTAAATTTGTGCAAATGCGCTTGTATTCTCATAGCCTCTGTTTCTGTTGGCTTGTCCAACATTTTCTTAATATAACTTTATCCTTCGAAATACCATGAGTTCTCTGCAGTGGGCCATGAGTTTATTTTGGGCAACACATTGAGATGTGATGGAATAGTACCTAATTATTATATGCAACCACACAAAGATACCTGAGAAGAAGGGTAGACTAAGGACCATACTCATCCAAAATATCTTCCCCAAGTTGAGGTTGCAGATTTTTCTAATTGTTCAGTTGACCGGAAAATTAATTCAAACCAGATTTTATTATAAGAACTAAAAATCTTCTTCTTCTTCTTCGGAGAATTGGTTCAAATTTTCTATCTTTCCTTTTCCGGAGGTCATGAGCTTCCAGCACCATACTTTAAACAAAAGTTCGCTCATACTTATATCCACTGAGGGACGGATTAACCTTAGAAGAATGAATAGCGTGAATGTGATCACAGGATGCTTAGTTCAGTCCAGTGCTCTCTATTTCTATATATATATCATACCTTTGATGCATATATTTGTTGGGATGCTTATACAAAAGAGTAGTCAGTTGTACAACACGTTATAGGAAGGTGCGCTAAGTTATCTTACTATAATAAAGAAAAGGGGTCTTTTCAACGGACCGACATGAATAGATCCTCTTGCCCCTCCGTGTTTTCTTTGTTTGATCAGCTGCGACTGAAAGCAATAGAAACCCTTTGTGTTTTTGTTTACTCGGATGCCACTGAATCTGAACGAACCCATTCCTGTTCTTGATTATTCAGTTGAATCTCATGAGATTTTGGCCAGTCTGAAGAATCGAGGACAATTCTAAAGTTAGCTAATTTTCCTGAAAGAAGAAACACGTTTAAAGTTTAATTTCAATGATAAATTGTTTACACGCAGTAAGTAATTAAGCAGTGCATATACTATAGAAGTGTAAGTTTTCCCGATAGAAGAGACACTTTTAAGCTCAATTATAAATCAAAATTCGTAAGTAAGCAGTATAATGTGCTTGAAAAATCATTAATTGATCTATATAGCAAAAAGGCATCCATTAGTAAGAATTGTTGTCATCTTCGATTGAGTTGTCTTTCTGTTTTGTAGCAGGGATCCGTTATTTCACTTAGTAACTTTGCATTTATGATTAACATACTTATACACTTCTGTTTCTGACGCTAATGTTTGAAGTTCTCATCAGGAGTGGATTGGTCCCAACTGCCTGAACTTAAAACTTATGTTTAATGGATTTGCTTTTTGTGTGTATGGTATTCATCTGAAAATTAATTTTTGATGTTAATACTTTGTTTAAGAAAATCTGAGAGTTCAAATGATTTAGAGACTGAGTAAAACATTGTAGAAATAGAAAGAAAAGACGTACTACAGATGAGTCAAATTCAGTAAACAAATTTAATACTAGGATGCTCATCATTTGATTATCATGTTATTATTCTAGCATTTATCAGTTCATCTATTTGCTAACTTACATTTCATTGTCATTTAATGGAGAATCTTTAGAGCCCTAAAATCATTGAGCAAGCTCGACTTTGATAGTGATTGATACCAAAATGGATGGCAGTCAACGGTCCAATCTCTGTGGAAGCCCTTGAATTAATTATTTATATGGTTATTTTGAGTTGACAAGTTATTGCACGGTAATTCTGAAACAAGTGAAGACAGTTAAATTAGCTCTCTTCTTTTTCTGATTTTGTGTCATTGCACCTGCCTGTGGCAGTGTCATTTAAAGAAAATGCATACAATTGTTTGTTTGTTTTTTTTGTGTGTAAATGGATACCCTTGGTTGAACTATTATTGAATGAGAATCTTAATCTCAATACAGTTTGGAAGAAGTGAATGCATCGTTGTGGTTACATTTTACATGTCTTGGAATGTAGCGGCAGGCGCATCGCGTGTGCGAATTTGCTAGTGTTAGATAAATTTTACACAAACTATGGGTGAAAAAACACATGATCAACACATAGTGTATTCTAATCGATTTCCATCCTTCTTCACCACTGTGTTTCTTCTCTCCCTCAGTCTGTGCCTCTACTAAAACCCAAGTACAAGTATCAAAGTCGAAGTAGAAGTTTATGTGCAGAGAGCATAGTAAAACGAGTTTTGACAGGTTTTTGGGTGGGCTACAACACCCTTAGCCTCCTCTGCCTCCGTTGCTGCCAGCAGTGTATGCAACCAACAAACACTCTGTATCTTTTCGTCAAGTCAAGGACGCAAGTGGAGTCTCTTTAATTATTAAAATTAAGATATGTTTTTGGTGAAATCTTCTGTAGCAAAATCATGAGGTTCTTCATCCATTATTTTCTTTATTTCATGTGGATAACTGACGTAAGATTTCCACAAATAGACTCTACTTTATTACGCGAAAATTAATACTCCAATAATCACTCATTGAAGACCAAACTATTGTTTCTCAAATTTGTGCTCTTTCATTTCCAGTTAAACTTCAACAATTATATATTCCAATACCTTACTATGTGGTTTGCTGAAGGAATTCTTATTAATGGTGTAACAGAAATATTAAAAAAAAATCTTACTAGTTTCAAAATAAAATTTCTTACTAGTTCCAAAATCCTACAACTGTTTACAAGTATGCCCAAGTTGGCATAATGGCATGTTGTGAGTGTGAGAATCTTTTTGCATTCAACCAGCTTTCAAATTCACTCTAGGAAGAATGACTGACCTACCAGAGTGAAGATCAGTATCCAGTTGCACCGGCGGTCCGGCCCAGCTTGCTCTTGAACCTGAATTTTTTAGCAAACTAGGTTTCCAAATCAATTTATGCTTGATTGCAACCCCTAGCTAGGCCCCTACAAAAACTTTTGATTCCCCATAACAAGATTTCTGGCTTTGCCATGGCCTTAACCTCCTCTGGTACTAAAATAGACTGGTTATAGATTTCTAAACAAAGCGATGTGAAGGCATTGTGCAGTAAGACATGATACCAACCAGTCACCTCCGAAAACATCTGTACCCAACCGTCAGTACTGCTGGTTCTTTCCTAAATTCCAACGTACGTAAATGGTACATGACAACACAACGGTAGGTGACATGACTTGTTATAGTACTAAATTGATGACTCTTCTTACAATTATCTATTGATTCCAATTTCTTAATGAAATCTCTTCTCCTATTTTGAAAGATAAAAAATGACTCTTCTTCAAATTTTAATATTGACAAACGTTTCAACGAATGGCATGCATGTACACTGATGTACTTGTCATGGCCAAAAATTTGTATTCTATATTTTCACCTAATACATATGCATGAGACGTGCTTGCTGCTTATATGAGATTTGTGAAGGTTAATTTGGTTTGTATACATTATTAGTAGTGTCTCGGAACTCTCTTTAGGGTGTGGAAAAGAAAAGAAACTCTTAAACACGAGCCTAAATTAACTTCTTTTTTTTTATAGAAAAACCTTAGAAAAAGGAACCAAGGACCATACAAAGTGTTAGCATTGCTTGTGCTAAGCCTGCTTTCATTATTTTTACATAAAATAGCTAAATTAAGAGTTTCCAAATTTTGAAGTCTATGAATAATTTTTAGACTACTTAACACAAAAGAGATAGGCTTGATTCTTAATTTATCATCTTCGGCCATGCTTTTTGGAATATCATAATTATTGGGGTTGAACCTTCCTTGCCTGATGATATAGATAGGAAAAGCAGCATATAAACATTGAAGTACAAGTTGATCCTAAATTAACTAGTTAAACTGGACGGGGCTATTTGGTGGTACAAAAAAACTGACTCCCAAACTCTAAACTACTCGTTCTAAAAATAATTGCCCTAGGGTCATGGTGTATACTTTTCAAAATTTTCAAAATAAACCCTCAAATCTGTACTAATTAAAATAAACAATCAGCTCAGTTTCAAAATTTTAGGAATACTGCAGTATAAAATGGTTTAATTCTTAGATAAAAATGTTAAATGGACCTAAAAAAAAGTAAAAAGGACGGAGCTATGCAGAGCTCATGGGTGGCCCCCGTCCCCTGTTTTTGGTTAATTTCTTAGTGATCTCCTAAAAATTTGACTAATTAAAAAAAATCTCTTAATTCGCCCCCCTAAAAAATCTCTTATATCGAATTTCTGGCTCACATAACCAATAACATGCACAATAATGGGACTGCCTGATAGTCCCTGGGTAACTGGCCTCATCCTATGCAACTTTAGCTTTTTGTGTAGCTTTGAGAGAGCTCTTTTAATGAGATCTCGAGCAATTGTTCTTAAAAGTTATAAATATAAATATTATTGTCGCAGGGTCTACTAATTTAGTACGAAGTAAACCCAAAACCTAAAGGTCTAACTAAACAAGTTCAATTCAATGACTAAATCAAGTTCTAAAAGTCACCTTAAAACCGATATAATATAATTCGGGCCCGACTTTGTCACAAGTTCTAAATGCACTATTGCCCTGGTGTGTAGCTATGTATCCAGCTTTTCAAAGACTTTCAAAAAGAATTCCTCAATCCAAACGGGACAAATTAGATTGGACGGGCGGGCTGATTTCGTTGAATCCCAAGAAAACACGTCAGTTTTGTACTCCACCGGCCCGGGCAACTCCTTTCGTCCAAAAATAGCTCTCAACTCAAATTCTTAATGAGGAAAAGATCAGAGAAGATTGTGGACTAAGGCATACGTGCCAACCAGTCACCTCCACGGAGTATATGATTCCAAACATTGGTACAGTTAGTGACGTGACTTGATAATAATATGTCCTCTAAATACGCAGTTATTGGAATAGTTATTTCGTACTAATACTAAATCATGACTATTCTTCAAACTTGCGCTTAAAATGTGTGGATGGACAACGACACGTACGGAAACTTTGAAACAAACGAGTGGCATGCATGCATGTGGATGATGGACCATAAAGACCCTGTCAATGCCGAAAATTTGTAGCCTTTCTTTTTGGACTGCCAAGGATATTGTCTTTGCATGTTCACATTATGCCCCTTATAAGCAATCCTATAACTGCTTAATTACAAGTAAGCTCAAGGTGGAATGTGTGAGTGTGAGAATGTTTCTGCATTCAACCAGCTTTCAGATAAAACAAATTCACTCCGAGAAGAATGAATTGACTGACCAGAGTGAAGACCAGACACGAAACAGGTCCTCCAAGTAGAAATTCTATTCGAGGAAATCAATAGATGTAATAAAAGTAGTGTACTAAGAAATACTGCAACTAGTACATCCACAGGCACCAGGCCCGGTCATGCGATTTTGACGGCTGGATTAATATTGTATAAATTATTAAAATAACGAGGCTCTTTTGCAGAACGATTTTTTGGGCACCACTATTTTTCTTGGGATCATCATTTGATTAGGCCACCTTCCCTATAGCTATAAGGAGTGTCTTAAAACATAGAGAGATGACTAGTTTGCCCTTTAATTTATAACTCTACCACTTCTTCGTCTTCTTCTATTCTACAATTTTTCTTTTTCTCTTCTTTATCAATTTATGATCATCTAAACATGATCATATACAAATCTAATAAAAATCATCAAATGTTCATCGTCGTCGATTCATTGAGTTTTTACTGTCGATTATTAATCTTTTGTAAACAAACTCGTCCATAAGTATTTTCTCACAAACCCATTACTTCTAATTCGTTTTTGATTGAAAATTTTGAGTAGTATTCATCAAAATAGTTTGAAAATGGAAGTTACAGTAGTAAGTTCGGTTAGGAATTTTATGGAAAAACTTTGTCAAACTAGCCGAACTTGCTGGAAATGAAGAACATGAAGAACAGTTCGGCTGTTTCGCAAAAGAAAATTTCCTAACCGAACTTTTTCTGTATACAATAGTTCGGTTAATGTTCATGAAAGCGCAGGTAGCCGAACTTAGTTTTAATGGAATTTTTTCTTTTAGAGAAAATTTTGGCTACGTCGCAAAAAAAATTTCCTAACCGAACTAAGGTTTGGTAACGTCGGAAAAAAAATTTCCTAACCGAACTAGGATTTGGTTACGTCGCAATTTTTTTCCTTAGGGAACTAAGGTTTGGTAACGTCGCAATATTTGTTTTCCTAACAGAACTAAGGTTTGGTAACGTCGCAATTTTTTTTTCTAATCGAACTAAGGTTTAGTTACGTCGTAATTTTTTTCTCCTAACCAAACTTTTCTCTAAAAACCTATATACAATATTGATTTAATTTAATTTTCTTTTTGATTTAATCTTACACTGATCATTAATTATGTTAACTAATGATTCAACTAATCATTACATAAACTTAATTGAAACAGATAATTTTAATATTAAGATAAATATATGGATAATGTCTGACTTAGTTTTACTTCAAATATCTTTCCCAAAAAGAAACAATGGTTCCAAAAAAAAAAATGGTGCCCAAAAAACCGTTCGGTTTATATGCTCACCCAGAGGCAGAACCAGCTCGAAGCATTAATAGTATCCAGTTGCACTCTGGTCCAGCCCCGCTTGCTCTCAAACCTAAATTTTCTACCAAATTAGGTTTCCAAGTCCATTTATGCTATGATTGCAACCCGTAGGCCCCTGCTACTAAGACTTTTGATTTCGCACAACAAGATTTCTGGCTTTGCCATGGCGTCCACCTCCTCTGGTACTAAAATAGACTGGTTCTAGATTTCTAAACAAGGAAATGTGAAGACATCGTGCAGTATGACATAATACCAACCAGTCACCTCCGAAAACATCTCTACACCACCATCAGTACATGGAACATGACAACACAACAGTAGGTGACATGACTTGTTATATCACTAAATTGATGACTTCTTACGATTATTTATAGATTCCAATTCCTTAATCAAATCTCTTCTCCTATTTTGAAAGATAAAAAATGACTTCTTCAAATTTTAATCTTATGGACGAACGTTTCAAATGTGTGGATGTCAAACATGAGGAAACTTAACGACATGAGAGTGGCATACATGTCAAGTGATGTACTTGTCATGGCCAAAAATTTGTAATCTATAATATAGATTACGCATGGGACGTGCTTGGTGCTTATAAAAAACGTTAGCCTATTTTTTATTATTACTTTAGCAGTTAAATTATTATGGGACCTGCATAAAACAGTTCCCAATTAATTAAAAACCGAAGAAAAAAAGAGTTTTGAATCAAATAAAAAGCTAAAAGAGACATTGGAGGTAGATGTTAAGCTGCTCAAATTGAAAGAACATATTAATGACTTTTGATGAATGTAGGTGCCACTGTAGTACAGTGGTAAAGTCATTAGGTGATGGTATCAGTGATCTGAGTTCGAAATTCGTTAGCATCAAATTCTTTATCGATTAAAAAAAATGACTTTTGATAAATGAATGAGTATTGTCACTCTATAGAAGCATCTAATTAGGAATTTTTTTCCTTTCTTTTTTCTTTTATCATACTGAATGACAACCCTCACTTCACACCCTTGTTCTTAAACACAAGAGCCTAACTTAGTTAAATTGAAGATTGATTCAGCCTCCAACCCTCACTTCATACCCTTTTATCATAATGAATGAGAACGAATCAACTTAAACAACTTCTCCAAACATACAACATATCAGCAGGTCAGCACATTAATTATTCGAAATCAACCATCATCCATCATCCAAAGTTCACCAACACCAATTATTCGACCTTCATCAAGCTTTTAATATGCCAACAACCTCAATATCCCCGATCTACTTAGGAATCCAATTCAAACATGGAAGATGCACTTGCCACATTTTTGAACCTCTACTAAATCGATTGACGCGCAAGGCAAAAGGATGGATGACGAAATGCCTAACACCTTCGGGAAGATTAACTCTCATAAAATCTTCCCTAACCCCTACATCAAACCACATCATGCAAGCACAACTTTTACCTACAATGTGAATAAGAAAATAGATCGCACCACCCGAAACTTTTTTTGGGGACATGACCCCTCAGTCAAAAAGCTTCATCCACTGGGTTATGATAAGCTAACTAAGCTCATAACAGAAGGTGGGCTAGGAATTCAAAGAAGTAGAGATCATAATAAGGCGTTAATCATGAAACGGGTCTGGAGCATCCATGAGAAACCAGATTCAATATATGCTAGCCTTTGCAACGAAAAATATCTGAAGCAGCAACCTCTCTTTTCAGGAACTCCAACAACCCCATCTTCAATCAGTCCCCAATGGAGGCAACTAGCATCCCTCATTCCCACAATCAAAAAACATCTTTTCTACAAAATCGGAGATGGCTTAACAACCCCTATTCAAGAAAACTGGATCCCTGAATTCGCTAATTCCTTGGACCCAGCGAGCTGTTACCAAATCCAGAAAGTCGCTGATCTCATTGATCCTTTCACTCACACTTGGAATCATGATAAACTAAACCTCCTTCCACCCCATATAACCCAACGGATCGTGAATATCCACCTACCCCAAACCAACTCCTCTGACGAAATCATATGTCCTTTCACCAAATCTGGAAAATACACCACATCATCTGGATATCACTGCTTAAACAGCTTATCGGATCATTCCAACCTAAACCCTTTTCCACCAACTAAGTTTCTATGGACACTCCCATGTCCTCCAAAACTACAGCTTTTCTTGTGGAAAGCAATCAACGAAGGCCTTCCGACCTTCACCATTCTAAATCATCTCCACCTCACCGGTACCAACATCTGTCCACAATGCAACTCTGATCCGGAATCTGTTGATCATATTCTCCTCCATTGTCAAGTGGCAGTGGCCTCATGGAACATTGTTCTCACAAGACTCCATACTCATTCGACCACATCCCAAAATCTTCCCAATTTTCCAAAACCTCAAATGATTATCACCCAAATTCTACATCTGAAAACTCATCATCGGTCAAAACAGCCTTTTGTTTCCTTTTCTGGTCCTTATGGATAGCTAGGAATGACTACACTTATCGACTAAAGAAACCAAATGAAGAGAACATTACCCAGATGGCTATCAGTCTGCAACAAGAATTCTCTTGAGCATAGAAGAACCTTCCTCCCGTGCTACCTGGAATGCTAGCTCTTGCAAACCCAAGAAATGGAACACGAACGACTACAACAATCTACATAGGCTGGCTTAAACCTAATCTAGAATGGATCAAGATCAACACTGACGGAGCAGCGCGAGGACACCCAGGAATAGCTGGAGCAAGTTTCATTTGTAGGGATACTTCTGCTAACACCCTAGTAGTTGTATCACAACCACTAGGAATCACCAACGCCCTCACAGCTGAATCATGGACAATGCTGATAGCGACCAGGACGGCAAAAGAACGAATCTGGACAAAGGTTAAATTTGACACCGACTCGGAAAACTGGCTTCGATTCCTAACCTCGGATGCCGATCCGCCTTGGTACATCTCTGGAATGATCTCTGAAAGCAAACGAATCATGAGACAGATCACCTACTGCACCGTAAAACACAACTACAAGGAAGGAAATCAGGCAGTGGATGGATTGGCCAATCTGGCAGCAGACAACAGCCAACTGAAGAACCTTACAACTTTATTTTGGGACCATACAATCCCACCATGCATTAATCAAATTGTAATGGATGACTCTTTGGGTATCACCTACCCTCGTGTAATTGTTGCTTAATTTTAATAATATTTTTCATGCTTCAAAAAAAAGCTCCCGAAAAAGCCGGGCTATTTGGTGTACAAAATAAACCAACTCCCAAATTCTAGACAACTCATTCTAAATACTATTGCCCTAGGATCATGGTATGTACTTTTCAAAATCTTCAAAATGAACCGGCAAACCTATACTAATTAAAATGAACAATTAGGTTAGTTTCAAAATGTCAGGAATACTGCAACATAAAATGGTTTAGTTCTTAGATAAAAATGTTAAATGGACCCCAAAAAGCAGGTAAAAACTCTCTCATAACCAATTATACGCACGATAATAGGACTGCATGATAGTCCCTGAGGTATATACCATAAATAAGTATAGACACCCTGTGATTTTTTCACGGTGAAATCACCGTGTGACACAGAAATCGTGGAACCCACAGCAGATAAAAAACCATCCCCACCTTTTTCTCCTGGTGGGTCACAGGGGATTCTCTCACTCGGTGATTTCACCGTGAGAAAATCACGGTGTGTCTAGCACAGCCGATATACTGTGCAACTTTTGATTTTTTGTGTGGTCAGCTTTGAGAGTGTTTTTTTAGAACGATTTTTTGGGCACTACTCAAAAATGATGGAGGACTACTAAGTGATAAAGTATCTATCCTATAATTATAAGGGGTTTTTTAAAGTGTTGAAATGACTAACCTACCATTAACCTATATATATTTAACCACCTCCTCCCATCACCACCTATATATATATAACCACCTCCTACCGTCACCACCGACCACCTCAAACCACCACCACAGCCACCTCTATAAATTACTTAATTTAAATCATTAGCAAAACAAAATCAAAATCAAAATTGTAACAAACCCATTAATTATCATTTGTTTTTGGTTGAAAAAAATGAGAAGTAATCATCAAAATGAGTTGAAAATGGAAGTTGCAGCGAGAAGTTTGGGTAGGAATTATCTGAAAAACTTTGTCGAACTAGCTGAACTCAACTTTAATGGAGGTTTTCTTTCAGAGAAAAGTTCGGTTACGTCGCAATTTATTTTTCCTAAATGAACTTTTAGTTCGGTTGCGTCGCAATTTTTTTCTCCTAACCGAATTTTTGTTGAAAACCTATATATTGAGTTCAGTTACGTCACAAATTTTTTCATTTTATTTTCCTAGCCGTCGCAATTTTTTTCTCCTAAACGAACTTTTCTCTGAAAGAAAAAACTCCATTAAAGCTGAGTTCAGGCTACCCGTGTTTTTAGAAACATTAGCCGAACTACACTTGCAGATGAGTTCGGCTACCTGTTCTTCAAATGTCGTAGCCGAACTTTGTTAACCAAACCGAAATCAATTTGTAAATTGTTTATTTTTAGGAATGTTTTGGCTAAATCAAGCACCATTGACTAAATTTGAAGCATCCGTGAGTACCGAAAACATCATACTCTTGTTGTGGCTCTTAAAGAAAAAGATTTAACTTTTTTTCTTCCAAAACCCTCATCTTCATTATCATCTTCATCTTCTTCTTCTCCCTCTCAATAATTCTTCTTTTGAAAAAAATCAAATTATTAATTTAATCTCGCTAATCATTAATTAACTCACTAATCAACACACTAACTAATTTTATTACCAAGGGTAAGTTTGGTATTAAAAAAATAGATAAGGGATGACTCAAAATTACTTTAAATATCCACCCAAAAAATAAAGAGTAGTCCCCCTCCATTTTTGAGTAGTGCCCAAAAAAACATTCTTTTTTATGGGATCTCGAGCAACTTTAACTTTATCGTAGTAGAAAAATACAAAATAAACCTCAAACCTAAAGGTCTAATTAAACAAGTTCAATTCCACGACTAAATCAAGTTTTAAAAGTCACCTTAAGGCCGATATAATTTGGGCCCGACTTTGTCACAAACAAATTAACTGATATCCAAGTTCTAAATGTACAATTGCCCGTGGTGTCCTTCTTTTCAAAGACTTTTAAAAAGAAATCCCCAATCCAAACGGGACAAATTAGATTGGACGGGCGGGCCGATTTCGTTGAATCCCAAGAAAACACGTCAGTTTTGTACTCCACCGGCCAACTCGTTTCGTCCAAAAATAGCTCTCTACTCACTCTTAGTGAGGAAAAGGTCGGAGAAGATTGCGGGACTAAAACAAACAACTGGATATTCATTTCGAAGTATATGATTCCAAACATGCGTACAGTCAGTGACGTGACTTGATAATAATATTTTTAAAACATGGTTCAAATGTACGAGTGAAAATTATTATGGGTGAAATGTACACAAAAAAAAATAGCAAGGATGAAACTGGATTCATCTCGACTTAAACTTAAAAAATAACAAGGATGAAACTGGATGCATCCTGATGTAAATTAAAAATAAGAAAAAACATTTAAAAATGGGTAGGATGAAACTGTTTACATCCTGACTATTTTTACATTTTTGTCCATTTAAACAGTATCAAAATCTAAATGTCCTTTTCACCCAGGAATTATTGATTTTGATCTTTTTAACCAATTTTGTGTTTTATTTATGGGAGTTCGAGCAATTGTTCTTAAATTATAAATACTATTCTCGTAATGTCTACTGATTTAATACAAAATAAACTCCAAACCTAAAGTTCTAATTAAACAAGTTCAATTCCACGACAAAATCAAGTTTTTAAAGTCACCTTAAAACGGATATAATCTGGGTCCGACTTTGTCACAAACAAATTAACTGATAGCCAAGTTCTAAATGCACTATAGCCCTGGCGTCTAGCTTCTCAAAGACTTTCAAAAAGAAATCCCCAATCCAAACGGGACAAATTAGATTGGACGGCCGGACCGATTTTGCTAAATCCCAAGAAAACACGTCAGTTTGATACTCCACCGGCCCGGTCAACACCTTTCGTCCAAAAATAGCTCTCAACTCAAAGTCGTAATGAGGAAAACATCAGAGAAGATTGTGGACAACTTGATACCACGAATGTTCTTTTCTACGTATATGATTCCAAACATTAATGGTACAGTTAGTGACGTGACTTGATAATAATCTGTCCTCTACATACGCAGTTATTTTGGAAGGTTATCTCGTACTAGGCTCTCTTCTTCAAAGTTGAACAAATGCTTAAAATGTGTGGATGGACAGCAACACACAAGGAAACTTTGATACAAACGAGTGGCATGCATGCATGCTGTGGATGATGGACTCTAGCTAAAAACCCTGTCAAGGCCGAAATTTTATGGTCTTTCTTTTTGGACTGCCAAGGATGTTGTCTTTGCTTGTTCACATTATTCCATTATATAAAATCCTATAACTGCTTACAAGAAAACTCAAGTTGGAATGTGTGAGTGTGAGAATGTTTTTGCGTTCAACCAGCTTTCAGATAAAAGAAATTCACTCTAAGAAGAACGAATGACTGACCAGAGTGAACACCAAACACGAAACTGCTCCTCCAAGTAGAAATTATATACGAGGAAATCAAAAGATATTATATAAATAGTGTACTAAGAAATACTGCAACTTGTCAAATGTGTGGATGTCAAACATAATGGAAATTCCTATGGAAACGGTCACATGCAAAATTTTGTTGAGCCAGGTAGATGGTCAAACTGATTTTTTCATTATGGTAAAGCACTGGGCGTTAGATAACTAACCGCGTGTCCGAGGGAAAAATGCTGGAGTCTGCGATAAAAGTGTCGGCGTCCGAAGCTTCGATGGGGCGTCCTAACATATGACGCCGGCGTTTGTAGAAAAATTGCTAAAGGTTTTTTTTTAAAATTCAAAATTCACTTTTTACCTTTATAAATTACCGTCGAATTCAAACAATTCACTCACACCAAAATTCACTTCTCTTGAATTTTCTCTTCTAAAATCTAATTCTCAATGGCTGAAAAGGCGATCACACTTTTTTGCGACGCAAAACTTGAAGCTACTGTTTGTAAGATATTTGGGAGTTTTAAAAAGATTGAAAATTGTAAGAGGGAAGTGCAAGTTTTTGAAGTTGCTCCAAGAAAATGTTCCGCTAAAAGGCAAAGAAGAGCTCCAGTTTTGAAAGTTAACAACAAAAAATTCAAAAACAAAGGTGAAACTGCCAAAGGGCGCGTTGAATGGAAAATACGTCAAATGAAGATAAACAGGAGGCTAAAACTTGTACTTGATTTTTATTGAACCTTTTATTATTGTCTAATAAGTTTATATCTTGTAAAAGAATTGGCAGTAATATCAATGAATGAAAATGTTTATATTTTAAAATAGATTTCCACTTCAAATTAAGTGAAATTTATTACAATTTATTAAACTTGCAAATAACATCAAACTACATTTTAATAAACCACAACAAAAACATCAAGCTACATCAAATCCAGCGACATTCTCTCTGTAAAGTTCATAGCATTCAAAATGCCTAAACTCTCTCCCGCTTTCTTCGGTAAACTTGGTCTGAGCGATGGTTTCGAATTCTTCGTTGGATAATCCAGAATTGCTACGATGAACCATCAACAATACTTCCGTATAATGTTTTGAGAGTGAAGAATGTGTAGAATGTGTGAATTTGGAGTTGAAATGAGGAGTATTCATTGAATTCAAGAAATTGTAGCCGTTGGATCACAGGAGTTTTCAGCTGTTCAGGTGGAGCAGTTGGCATTTGTGGGTCTGACGCTGGGGTTTTTAATAAGCACGCGGGTGCTATACTTGCTAACGCGCGTTCAAAATTCAAACGCTGGCGTTTTTCTTACTGACGCTAGCGTTGCTAGAGATGACGCTCATCATTTCCACAGACGCGCGCTGATTCTACCGACTCGATGTTCAAACCAACAAATCTAATGGTTTGAACATCCATTTTTCATGTTTGTTCATTCCATAGTGGGAGCAAAATGAATAAACTCCAGGTTTGTTCATTTCATAAGAATTGCTCTAAGGAAACTTAGCCACAAGAGAATGGCATGCATGTCCAGTGATGTACTTGTCATGCCCAAAAATTTGTATTCTATATTTTCACCTAATACTTATGCATGGGACGTGTTTGGTGCTATATGAGCTTTGTGAAGGTTAATTTGGTTTGCATACATTATTTGTGTAGTGTCTTGGAATTCTGTTTTGGTTTGCATAAGGATTTTATTTTTTCTTTAAAATTTAAACAAGGATAAAAAATGATATTTATAAATTGTTGTTTTCTGGATTATTTTCCCGTTGTGCCAATGTTAGTGCGGTGGTGAAATTGAATGATGATATATTGTTGGTAAACTGAAAGATTGTGTCAGCTTCTACAGCTCCCTAAAAAGCGTGGCAATTTGCTGGTACAAAATAAACTGACTCCCAAATTCTAAGCGACTCGTTCCAAACATTACTGCCCTAGGCTCATAGTATATATGTTTTTCAAAATTTCAAAATAAACCCTCAAACCTAGCCATTTATACTAATAAAAATGGACAATTAAGTTAGTTTCAAAATTTTAGGAATACTGCAACTCACTACTTTCACAAAAAATAGTTTAATTCTTAGATCCAAAATGTAAAGAAAATGGAAAGAAAAAATAACAGAAAATCTGAAAATTATTGTTTAATTATCCATTTTGGATATTTAGCCCAAAAAAATTTAAAAAAAAAATGTCTTTTACCTAAAATATCCCTTAACCCTTTAAACCAAGTTGTTTATCAGCGAACAGATTTTGAAACATCGAACTCATCTTTTATCGACAGAAACAAGACACGGGTGATTTTCTTTTCTTTTTTCAGATCTGGAAGCTCAATCATGGTGATGAACGATTGTGGAATCGAAGTTAAAATATTTTACTATCAAAAATCATCTCATATCTTCAAATCGCTAAGTTTTAAGTTTCAATTTCACCAAGTATTGTAGATGATTATGATTCATTGATCCAATTTTGATTTTGTTTTTGGTCTAATTGTAAGAGGAAGAAAGAAACTTATAACACGTTTCTCTCTTTGATTCATCCGTATTTGAAATTTCATTAGCTATTGGATGATGGAATTTTTGTTAATTTTGGGGTTTAGTTGGTGATGCTGATTTTGGTTCGAGTTTGGATTAATACTTGATCGAAATAGAAGTCGACAGTGACCAGAATATGGGGTTCTCGATGTGAGCCTGGAATTGGGTTTTGCTGGAATAAGCACCGGGTTAAAGAATAATTATGGATGTACATGAAAGATGATGTTGTTGAGGATGAAAATGATTGTGAATTGAAGATGGTGGCGAATACTCCATGGGTTGATGCCTGACGCTGATTAATTTCATAGACATGAGACGTTAAAAGTTCAATTTCTATACTGTTGCATCAAAAAACTTGGACCGACAGTAAGCGATGTAACTGGTTTTATGGTCAGTTCAGTAAGGAACAATGGTGAGATGGTCAAATTAGAAACTGCAGTTGGTGGTTACGCGAATATGTTAAGGGAGAAGTGGCTTAATGGTGAGGACGGAACTGGGGTTTGTTGTATTAATTGAGTTCAGTCTGAATTGGTTGAAACAATTGATGTTTGTGGCTGATGGAGCAAATAGGTTGAGGTGCAGGTGATAATTGAACTTGAACTGAAAATAGGTTTTGAATGTTGTTATTATGAGAAAGTTGTACTGGAGCTGTAAACGTCGGCATATGGATCAGTTTCCTTTGTGATCATGATATTCTCTGTATGGCTTCAACGAACCTCAATGTTTATGAGTACATTAATCCGTATTTCAGTGTTGCAATTAGTATTTTTTTTGACACATTCAAATAAGTGTATCTTAATGAATTTTGTTGGTTGTTTAATTGTAGATTCCTTTCAATTTTTATGGTAAAAATCTTGAATGAGTTCAGGCATCACAAAGAATAGACTTGGATGAAATTAGTTTCATCCTGCATATTCTGAAAAAGAACATATTTTTTGGCCAGGGTGAAACTGGTTTCATCCTGCATGTCCTGGAAAAAAAAAACATATTTGTCCTACACAAACTCACAAAACGTTTTTTGCCAGGATGAAACCAATTTCATCATGTATATTCTGGCAAAAAAAATACCTTCATATTCTGAGGAAAAAACTCGAAATATAGACTAGTTTAAGTAAAAACAATTCATATTTAATTGACTTGCAATTAAGATATAGAGGAATCCTGATTCATAAATCGATTCAAAGAAAGTTTGACAAACACAAAACTTAAGGGTTTTTTAGCGACCTATTTTCTAAAAAACATCAACGTTTTTAGTTATCGCTCAACTTCCAGCAACTGCAACTTCATTTAGTTTCTTTTTTCTCCTACTTTTTTTCATCCATTTTGCTAACCACGTTCACGTCATGCATATTCCTTGTGCTTGATTTACCACCAACGTTCACATCATGCCAATTCTTGGTTCTTACATCAACAACCACGTTCACGTCATGCTTGTTATTGGTTCTTACACTCTTCTTGTTATTGCTTCCTGCAACAATTTAAATCGAAACCAGTTACATCCTATTTTAAAGATAGATGAAAATCAGTTACATCATATTTTTAAAGATAGATGAAAATTAGTTTCTGCAAGTATCATCTTTCTCAATCGGTCTCATTGGTGTTGTATAGATTATCCGGTGAAATTTCTTTGGCTTGTTAGCAGTAAGCCCATCAACTGCAACAAATATACTAGCGTAATCCTATAATGATTTGTGTACTACTATAAAAGTAGTTCAAATCTAACAAAAGAAGTTATTCATTCGGCATATGCGAGTGATTTGATGCTCCGTCTCTATTCTCTCATGCATGGCCTAAATAGGTATCTCTAAAGCATCTACAAACCCAAATTAGTACATATAATCAATACAAACAAGGTTTACAGAATGAAACACATACAAGCATTTAACAGAAACTTTCATTCTTGATTATAACAATTAAAATCATAGTTCATTCATAATGAGTATTGATCGTAAATTCAACCCGAATGAAACTGGTTCCATCCTAGTATAAAATATGGATGAACCATGTACACCATAGATTAAACCTCATATTCATCTTAGTTTAAAACTAGATGAAACGAGTTTCAACCTAGTATAAACATTGACGAAACAATATACGTGACATACTAATTTAAACATGGATGAAAACAAACAACAACCAAATTCAAAACAGGGTGAAACCAGATTCATACTAGTTAAAAATTGTTGAGAACAAATTCAAGTATATTCATAGTAGGTAAACATGTACACTGCAGATTTTCACCGGCATGAAACTATATTTCATCATAGCTTAAACCTACTGAAACTAAGCAAATTGCAGATAAAATCTGGATGAAACCGGTTTTAGTCATAGTTTACTCCTGCTGAAAAATATAAACTGCAACTGGTTACATCCTTGTTTAAACCTGCTGAAATTGCAGACAAACTTGAATTAAACCAGTTTCATCTAATTTTATACTTGGATAGAACCAAGCAAGCAATGAGACAATAACATTCCCTGGATAGCTTACCGCATATAAAGTCACTCTAACTACACCTGGATAAATCCAATTTCTTCCTAGTTTGATTGGGTTAGAGAGAAAACCAATTTCATAGCATAAATATGACAATTCTATAAATCTGGGATTGATGATTTCAGTTTCATCCACTAATATGATGTTATTATTCTCATATTCGTTAAAACTAGGACCTACAAGATATGCAAACCAGTTACAATCACTTTCCAAAATCCACTGAATGTTGGAACCCTCACAATCTAGTAATGCCAAGATCACCAGACCAACAACAGTGTAGATGACACTACTATGGATCACATTTAGAAAAGAAGCATAAAATTTCAGAGATGCTATATGCATAACCTAGCTACCATGTAATGACCGCGAGGTCTAGTCTCACATCCTAACCAGGAATCTAGGTCAAGTTTATCCTCAGTCGCAAATCTCAACTGTCATGAAACTATAATTTCATCATAGTTTAAACCTGGATGAAAATGTTTTAATCTAGGGAATCCAACACATATAGCATGCTAATTTCATCTCAGTTAGACATGTACAATCCATATTAAACCTGGATGAAACTGTTTTCATCTAGTTTTAAACTGCTAGAACAATATAAACTGCAGATTAAACTTGGATGAAACCAGTTCCATCATAGTTTAAACCTGCTGAAACAATACACAGATGCAAACCAAATTCTTCCATCATAACACATGAAAAAACTCAAATAACCATATGCAAACCAAATTCATTAAAAACATACAATGAAATTGGAAAATAAAATCAACCAATTTTATTAAATAAAATCGAGTTTCATCCACACATCCATTGAAATGAAAATAAAACAACCAATTCAACAAATTAACCCACTGAAATGAAAATAAGAACAACCAATTCAACAAGTTAATCATGCAATTCTGAAAATAAGAACAAAACAGAGTTAGGGTTTCAAATCTTACGAGTTCTAAGAGACATTTCTGTAGATCGATTGAAACCCTAATTCTTCCAATACACAGAACTGATCGATTGAAACCCTAATTCTTAGAATATGCTAGAAACCTCTCATGCTGTAGTGTTGATGTTGTTTGCAGACGTTGGATGAAGCTCGATTTTACGACAGTGTTGATGGTGAGGAGAAAAGGGTGGACGAAACCAACTTCTGGTAGTGATGATGGTCAGGAGACGGTTGATGAAAACAATTTATGGTAGTGTTTATAGTGAGGAGACGGTGGAGGAAAATGATTTTGTGGTAGTTTGATTATGAGGGGACGGCGGAGGAAGTTGAAGTTACTGGTAGTGAGAATAAGATGAAGATGTTAGTGGTCTCTTTTGTGATAGAAAATAAGATCGATATTTTCTAGACAGAGAAAAGAGTAGTAAAGTTTGTTCCCATATAAAAAAAATGTCCCGTCCATTTGACACAGGAAAAAATTTACCCGTCCATCTCAACCAGGAATAGTATCTGTTTGGCCAAATAGCCCATTTTCTGAAAAAATAAACTCTCCCGTAACCAATCACATGCACAAAAATGAGACTGCCTGCTAGTCCTAGGTAAGTGGCCTCATCCTATGCAACTTTAGCTTTTTGTGTGTTGGGTTGGCACACTCCCAAACAATTTGGTATCCCCTATTAGCAGTCTTGAACATACGGTAATACTCCGTTATGTCACTCTAAAACCGTCGGCTTGACAGCCTGTTATCCGTGTCTTGTAATGCCTATATAAAGGCATGATCTATTCTGATTTGAAGGTTGTGGTATCACATTGGATTTCTTTGATCCTATCCCTACTTGGCTGTTGAGTTCACTGTGGCGATACTGACACCAATTCCTTGTATATCTATTGTTAAAGCAGTCCCAAACCTTTTGTTTATCTATCTGTCTTTCGAGATATGAAAGTAGAACTTTGTCTAGTGAATTTCCTTGTTTATATATATACAACGAGGGACTAGAGGAGGAGTAAAAACAACCAAAACGAAGGATGGATCCTTTTTCGAGATATGTTTATTTTTCAATCTGACCTGGGATGATACCCGGCCCAAAATTGAAGGGTTGGGTTTTTATTTTACACGGATGGACTAGAGGGCTACTCGGACTAAAGCACAGTTTAGCCATCTCATAGGTCTGTTTAAATTAGAAACCCCATTCAAAGGGTACTTTTTTCTTGATTCCTATCCCAGTCATAAATTTTCTATATGGTGTTTTTGAGCTAAAATAAACATTGCACAATTTTTAAAAACATTGTCTAGGACACACTTAAAAACAAACGGTTGTTTCTCCGATGAGGAATTCCAGTGGCCTTTGATGCGCCACTTAGCATTGTGATTGCTGGGTCTAATTGTCCCACCTGTTTTATCTCTATTGGGATTCTATTATTTATTTTCGTTTTTAAAATGAATTCTGTCGGATTTCATCCACCATCATAGCTCCAAATGTCCGGGTATAAAATTTGGAATCCAGTCAAAGAAAGTAACAATACATCAGTTTGGCGGGGCTGATACCATTGCATATAGGACTAACAAAATTAACAGATCCTTACAGTTGGATTGATAAATTGGTATCACCCGCGCTAAAATTAGCATCACCTTTATAAATCATGTGCAAAACTAGCACCCCTGCATTTCCTCAGCCAGCAGACCCACTCTAATGTGAGTGGTGCGATTTTTAATGAGTAGTGCTATATTGACTGGGATTGTCCCCCAGGCGAATTGTAGGGTGTGGGGTATATGCACTGTGGGTCCCATTAGGTTGTGTCTATCCGAAAATCCCACGGTATTTCAACCCCGATAGACGTAGCATTATTGGTTTTTAATTTGTTCACCTAGGCGGTGCGCTTAGAATCGTTGTATTTTTTTTTTCCCATAGACCTGTCTCCGGGCCATAATGTCATGAGGCGAAAAAAATGGGGGAAGAATCTATGGGGTGTGAAGCATTTCCGGCTCATTAGTCGTGCCATCAGTGCGAACCAATTAACCCTCTATTCTTGTTAATTCAAGTCTTTCTTCTCGGAAACAACAACAAAAACCCCAATTTCAGAAAAACAACAGAAAACCCTAGTTTACTTCTCTCGCACTACCAGAAATTCGCAGCTGAAAGGAGGAGATAACACCACACCACAATGTCAAGCCTTCCTGAAGAGTTGTACCTCGACATTCTATTGAGGGTACCGGTGAAATCAACATTCGTCTGTAAGTGTGTTTGTAAATCTTGGTTTCAAATAATTTCTAATCCTAATTTTGTTAAATCCCATCTTAATCTTACCACACAAAGAAACAATAATCACAGTCTATTGATTCAAAGTACTAAGATGTATTTAAGATTTGATTCATTATCATCGTCAAATGATGCTGTTATTGTTAGATTGGATCCCCCCTACAGAAATACTAAATTGTTGTGTTCATGTGATGGAATAGTATACGGCTGGAATTTTATGCTGGATTTCTATTTTCTGTGGAATCCAGCCACAAGGGAATATAAAGAATTACTCCAATCACCAGACGAATATCATATGTGCCAAGGTGGATACTATGGTTTTGGTTATGATTCTAAGACTGACGATTACAAATTGGTAAAGTTTGATGAAATGAAGGAGAGTACTTCAGTCGTAATCTATTCTTTAAAATTAAATTCATGGAAAAGCTTTGTATCCATCCAGTATGTGTTTCCTTATTGTGAAATGCGTGGGGTGCCTTTCAATGGAGCTCTTCATTGGTTCGGGGTAAAACGTCCTCCACGGTGATAGTCACAATCGATTTCTGCGAAGAAAGATTTGAAGAACTGCAACTACCAATGGCACTACCAACGGATCAACATTATATGAACATGGGTGTTTTGGAAGAGTGCCTTTGTGTACTTGCTCATATTAAGGAGACTTTTGAAGTATGGATAATGTCAGACTATGAAGTTTCGCAATCTTGGACTAAACTTTATACAATTATGTATAGGAGCTTAATGTGTGATTACCGTTGTCATGTGGAGCTTATTGGGTCTTTCAAGAATGGTGAGATACTGTTCAGGGCCACAAGCGACGTAATCTCATATAACTCAGAGTGTGGAACTTCTAGAAAAACAGAAATTGATTACATCGACAATGGAGGGGCAGCGAAATATTTTGATATCTTAGTTTCTCTAAACTCTAATACTCTTGTGGAAAGAAAGAGAAAGAGAGATATCACTTATGTCTTGATGACGACTAAGATGCTAAACATGTGAGTATGCTAGGAATGGAATAACCTGTTAAAGGATAACAAACTCTAATACTCTTGTGGAAAGAAAGAGAAAGAGAGATATCTCTGGAGTTTCATAATGGAATGAGAGACATAGGCTTGAATCAGAATGTTGTTGCACTGCTTTGCAATGTGGATTTACAACGATATGGTGACAATTTCGTGTCACATTGGGGATCCTTACTGGCTATCTGTCTCAAGTTAAGTTAGAGAGATAAAAAATCTTAAAACTTGTGTTGAATGACATGGAATTGCTGTTTTGCGCATCTATAGCATTTTCGAAGAAATGTTCATCTGTGTGTCATGTTTGCAGCTTTTTGTATTAAGCAAAATAACTCATAATTTCTTTGGTAATGCAGGAGGCAGAGAAACTCTTCTTGGTATGGGGAGTGGGTCATTTTATCCATATTTTTGCAGGTTTCCACTTTTCTTAGAATAAAAAAAAATAAAAAAAAAATCAATTGCATAATATTTCTGTTTTGTTCGAGGACCAGCAAAATATAAGTGTGGGGTGTTGATAAGCATGTATATGCTACATTTTATACCCATATTTATATTAGCTACGATACAATATTTTAGTTACTAATACTATTTTAGTGCTTTTGTAGAAAGTACAAGTGAATTCGATCATCCAGCGAATAAACAACAAAATGTGAGACTTAATAGTGTTTGCGACGAAAATGGAAAAATGTGGTTGGCCTGGTAGTTCCATATATCAGCAACCACAATGATGAAATGTGGTTGGCCTGGTATTTCCATGTATCAACAACCACAATGGTCAATTATGCTGTCCTGGAATTTCTATATATGAGCAGCACTTATTATGCTGGCCTGGTATTTCCATGTATCAGCAGCCGGGTTGGCCTGATATTTCCATGTATCAGCAACCACAATTATGAAATGGGTTGGCCTGGTATTTCCATATATCAGCAACCACAATGATGAAATGAGGTTGGCCTGGTATTTCCATATATCAGCAGCCACAATGAAAATAATTACAAAATGTAGCTGGCATGGTATCCCCATATATATCAGCAGCATAAAATTGTTTCATAGGCGAGGCACAAACGCAACAAAGTAATTTAAATCAAACTGGGGTTGGCACATGCAAACTGAAAATGTGAAGTATTTTATCTTTCTTATTTTATTACAAATATATTCCACCGGGAAGGATAATTTATTTGTCATGTGAAGAATTAATTGAGGAATATTTACACGTGAGATTATTTTGCAGATAAAATAATTCTTTCTTCATTTGGGAGCTTTTGGAAATAAGGAGAGTTTATTATTTCATTGGAAGAACGAGGTGGCAATACTATTTGGGAAAAGATACTGATGACGACATCAAATTGTGTGCAAGTATTTCATGGAATAATTTATTTTGATACTTTGTTGAATGAAATAAAAGAAATGGAAGGTGTATAATAAGGATGTCGAATATTTGAGAGAGGAGGAACGGCTTCAGAGCCGCAGAGGAGAAACAAGGGTTTTGTGATTTTGATTTCATTTTCTCCATGATTTGCTAAATCGTTTGTTAGGGTCTAGATGGAAGCCATTTAATTGTTTAAACACTACGATGATATCTCTAATAATAATTCATTGACTAGTAATTTCTCGTCATAGAGTTTGGTGATTAATCGTTTATGGTTGTTTTGATTATCTATGCTTTTCAATTGATATTTCGTTCTTCGGTTAAATCCATTGACATGATATGCTTTAGGATTGCTAGGTAATGCTTTAGAATCACTACCCATGAAGCGAAGGAAATTACAGCGGAGAAACAATATTTTAGAATTTAACATACCATCTTCCGAGGCATGAGATTGAGTTCAATATTTGTCTTGAGTAATACATAGAGATTAGTTGAGTTTATATGATCGAATTGGTAGAAATCGAAAACCTTAATAACCCATAACCCATTTGGTTACGATTATTTATTGTTTCATTTTGTTTCGGATATCTGAAAAATCCCTAAACATCATCCTATTGATTAGTTAATTTTTGGTATTAGTTGGTAGAGTATTTCACACTCCTCGTAGGAACAACTTGTACTTGCGATTGTCTACTAGTTGGACGTTGTGCGCTTGCAGTATTTTAATGTAGGTTTCCCAACCTACCATGTTTTTGGCACCGCTGTCGGGGAGTGGTTGAAAAATATTCTTTTGTTGATATCATTGTATATAGTTTATTTTTAGTTTTTGTACATAATTTATTTTTATTTTTCTTTTAAATTTACTTTAGTCATTTTATGCAGTTTGCTTGATTTCTTTTTAGGTACCTTAGTCCGAAGTGCTGCGGGCGAAAAGCAAGTATGTACTCGGCAATCTTTTGCAAGAGCCACTTAGAAGATCCATTAGAGGTTTTCTTAGCTCATTTTGGTTTTGGTTTTGATGATGATAGTGTTATTTGTGAAGTCAATGCCTTGTTAGACTCCGCATCATTGCTAGACACTAATAAATGGAACCCCAAATTAGAACCTCTAGTTTTGTCGATCCGACCTTGATCCTTAAGCCATTAAGTTCTGAATTTTTTCGGCTTGATGTTAATAATAAAACCGCTTTAAATGATAATGGGTCTATGAGTCGTGATATTATTGATCCATTGAGCTCTTGTTCCGCGGAAATTAATTCAGCTGATTTAGAACCTGATTTAGAGCGTGTTCCGCGAATAAAAACTGTCAAACAATCTGAATTTGTTGCATATGGGAATGATTTACTTATCCCATCTATGCATTATTTTAATATCACTTAAAGTTTTCGATTGAGAATGAATTTACATACCATTATGGAGGTTTATAGTGTTCACAGGGACATATCTTCAGCTGACCGGATTAGTTGAGATGATCCTCAACTTTTTAGACCCTATATATATGATTGAATGTCTACTTTGGGGTACCAACTTCACCTTGTTTGAGACTACATGATATTGGCAAGTAGGGAAACAAATACATTTCGCTTCATGGGAGTCAACCCATCAGATTTGTTCCCTCTACTCTATCTCTTATTTTTATTGTTTTTTTTTGTATTTTCCATCTTAATTTCTACGTTGGATGACTCAATTATATTGAGGACAATATAAAATTTAAGTGTGTAGGACTGGTTCATTATCCATATTTTGCAGGTTTCCACTTTTCTTAGAATAAAAAATAAATAAAAATCAATTGCGTAATATCTCTGTTTTGCTCGAGGACCAGCAAAATATAAGTTTAGGGGTGTTTATAAGCATGTATATGCTACATTTTATACCCATATTTATATTAGATATGATACAATATTTTACTTACTAATACTATTTTAGTGCTTTTGTAGAAAGTACAAGTGAATTCGATCATCCAGCGAATAAACAGCAAAATGTGAGACTTAGTGGTGTTTGCGACGAAAATGGAAAAATGTGGTTGGCCTGGTAGTTCCATATATCATCAACCACAATGATGAAATGTGGTTGGACTGGTATTTCCATGTATCAGCAACCACAATGGTCAATTATGCTGGCCTGGTATTTCTATATATGAGCAGCACTTATTATGTTGGCCTGGTATTTCCATGTATCAGCAGCCGGGTTGGCCTGGTATTTCCATGTATCAACAACCACAATTATGAAATGGGGTTGGTCTTGTATTTCCATATATCAGCAACCACAATGATGAAATGAGGTTGGCCTGGTATTTCCATATATCAGCAACCACAATGAAAATAATTACAAAATGTAGCTGGCCTGGTATCTCCATATATATCAGCAGCATAAAATTGTTTCATAGCGCGAGCCACAAACACAACAAAGGAATTGAAATCAAACTGGGGTTGGCACATGCAAAATGAAAATGAGAAGTATTTTATCTTTCTTACTTTATTACAAATATATTCCACCGGGAAGGATAATTTATTTTCCATGTGAAGAATTAATTGAGGAATATTTACACCTGAGATTATTTTGGAAATAAAATAATTCTTTCTTCATTTGGGAGCTTTTGGAAATAAGGAGAGTTTATTATTTCGTTGGAAGAACGAGGTGGCAATACTATTTGGGGAAAGATACTGATGACGACATCAAATTGTGTGCAAGTATTTCATGGAATAATTTATTTTGATACTTTGTTGAATGAAATAAAAGAAATGGAAGGTGTATAAGAAGGATGTCGAATATTTAAGAGGGGAGGAACGGCTGCAGAGCCTCAGAGGAGAAACAAGGGTTTTGTGATTTTGATTTCATTTTCTCCATGATTTGGTAAATCGTTTGTTAGGGTCTAGATGGAAGCCATTTAATTGTTTAAACACTACTATGATATCTCTAATAATAATTCATTGACTAGTAATTTCTCTTCATAGAGCTTGGTGATTAATCGTTTATGGTTGTTTTGATTATCTATGATTTTCAATTTATATTTCGTTCTTCGGTTAAATCCATTGACATGATATGCTTTAGGATTGATAGGTAATGCTTTAGAATCACTACCCATGAAGCGAAGGAGATTACAACGGAGAAACAATATTTTAGAATTTAACATATCATCTTCCGAGGCATGAGATTGAGTTCAATATTTGTCTTGAGTGATACATAGAGATTAGCTGAGTTTATATGATTGAATTGGTAGAAATCGAAAACTTTAATAACCCATAACCCATTTTGGAGTCTATGAGTCGTGATATTATTGCTCCATTGAGCTCTTGTTCTGCGGAAATTAATTCAGCTGATTTAGAGCGTGTTCCGCGAATAAAAACTGTCAAACAATCTGAATTTGTTGCGTATGGGAATGATTTACTTATCCCATCTATGCATTATTTGAATATCACTTAAAGTTTTCGATTGAGAATGAATTTACATACCATTTTGGAGGTTTATAGTGTTCACAGGGACATATCTTCAGTTGACCGGATTAGTTGAGATGATCCTCAACTTTGTAGACTCTATATATATGATTGAATGTCTACTTTGGGGTACCAACTTCACCTTGTTTGAGACTACATGCTATTGGCAAGTAGGGAAACAAATACGTTTCGCTTCATGGGAGTCAACCCATCAGATTTGTTCCCTCTACTCTATCTCTTATTTTTATTGTTTATTTTTGTATTTCCCATCTTAATTTCTACGTTGGATGACTCAATTACATTGAGGAAAATATAATTTTTAAGTGTGGGGGAGTGGGTCATTATCCATATTTTGCAGGTTTCCACTTTTCTTAGAATAAAAAAATAAAATAAAAATCAATTGCATAATATCTCTGTTTTTCTCGAGGACTAGCAAAATATAAGTGTGGGGGTGTTGATAAGCATGTATATGCTACATTTTATACCCATATTTATATTAGCTATGATCCAATATTTTAGTTACTAATACTATTTTAGTGCTTTTGTAGTAAGTACAAGTGAATTCGATCATCCAACGAATAAACAACAAAATGTGAGACTTAATGGTGTTTGCGACGAAAATGGAAAAATGTGGTTGGCCTAGTACTTCCATATATCAGAAATGATGGAATATGGTTGGCCTGGTATTTCCATGTATCAGCAACCACAACGATCAATTATACTGGCTTGGTATTTCTATATATCAGCAACACTTATTATCCTGGCCTGGTATTTCCATGTATCAACAGTCGGGTTGGCCTGGTATTTCCAAGTATCGACAACCACAATTATGAAATGAGGTTGGCCTGATATTTCCATGTATCAGCAACCACAATGATGAAATGAGGTTGGCCTGGTATTTCCATATATCAGCAACCAAAATGAAAATAATTACAAAATGTAGCTGGCCTGGTATCTCCATATATATCAGCAACATAAAATTGTTTCATAGCGCGAGCCACAAACACAACAAAGGAATTGAAATCAAACTGGGGTTGGCACATGCAAAATGAAAATGAGAAGTATTTTATCTTTCTTACTTTATTACAAATATATTCCACCGGGAAGGATAATTTATTTTCCATGTGAAGAATTAATTGAGGAATATTTACACCTGAGATTATTTTGGAAATAAAATAATTCTTTCTTCATTTGGGAGCTTTTGGAAATAAGGAGAGTTTATTATTTCGTTGGAAGAACGAGGTGGCAATACTATTTGGGGAAAGATACTGATGACGACATCAAATTGTGTGCAAGTATTTCATGGAATAATTTATTTTGATACTTTGTTGAATGAAATAAAAGAAATGGAAGGTGTATAAGAAGGATGTCGAATATTTAAGAGGGGAGGAACGGCTGCAGAGCCTCAGAGGAGAAACAAGGGTTTTGTGATTTTGATTTCATTTTCTCCATGATTTGGTAAATCGTTTGTTAGGGTCTAGATGGAAGCCATTTAATTGTTTAAACACTACTATGATATCTCTAATAATAATTCATTGACTAGTAATTTCTCTTCATAGAGCTTGGTGATTAATCGTTTATGGTTGTTTTGATTATCTATGATTTTCAATTTATATTTCGTTCTTCGGTTAAATCCATTGACATGATATGCTTTAGGATTGATAGGTAATGCTTTAGAATCACTACCCATGAAGCGAAGGAGATTACAACGGAGAAACAATATTTTAGAATTTAACATATCATCTTCCGAGGCATGAGATTGAGTTCAATATTTGTCTTGAGTGATACATAGAGATTAGCTGAGTTTATATGATTGAATTGGTAGAAATCGAAAACTTTAATAACCCATAACCCATTTTGGAGTCTATGAGTCGTGATATTATTGCTCCATTGAGCTCTTGTTCTGCGGAAATTAATTCAGCTGATTTAGAGCGTGTTCCGCGAATAAAAACTGTCAAACAATCTGAATTTGTTGCGTATGGGAATGATTTACTTATCCCATGTATGCATTATTTGAATATCACTTAAAGTTTTCGATTGAGAATGAATTTACATACCATTTTGGAGGTTTATAGTGTTCACAGGGACATATCTTCAGTTGACCGGATTAGTTGAGATGATCCTCAACTTTGTAGACTCTATATATATGATTGAATGTCTACTTTGGGGTACCAACTTCACCTTGTTTGAGACTACATGCTATTGGCAAGTAGGGAAACAAATACGTTTCGCTTCATGGGAGTCAACCCATCAGATTTGTTCCCTCTACTCTATCTCTTATTTTTATTGTTTATTTTTGTATTTCCCATCTTAATTTCTACGTTGGATGACTCAATTACATTGAGGAAAATATAATTTTTAAGTGTGGGGGAGTGGGTCATTATCCATATTTTGCAGGTTTCCACTTTTCTTAGAATAAAAAAATAAAATAAAAATCAATTGCATAATATCTCTGTTTTGCTCGAGGACTAGCAAAATATAAGTGTGGGGGTGTTGATAAGCATGTATATGCTACATTTTATACCCATATTTATATTAGCTATGATCCAATATTTTAGTTACTAATACTATTTTAGTGCTTTTGTAGTAAGTACAAGTGAATTCGATCATCCAACGAATAAACAACAAAATGTGAGACTTAATGGTGTTTGCGACGAAAATGGAAAAATGTGGTTGGCCTAGTACTTCCATATATCAGAAATGATGAAATATGGTTGGCCTGGTATTTCCATGTATCAGCAACCACAACGATCAATTATACTGGCTTGGTATTTCTATATATCAGCAACACTTATTATCCTGGCCTGGTATTTCCATGTATCAACAGTCGGGTTGGCCTGGTATTTCCAAGTATCGACAACCACAATTATGAAATGAGGTTGGCCTGATATTTCCATGTATCAGCAACCACAATGATGAAATGAGGTTGGCCTGGTATTTCCATATATCAGCAACCAAAATGAAAATAATTACAAAATGTAGCTGGCCTGGTATCTCCATATATATCAGCAACATAAAATTGTTTCATAGGCGAGGCACAAACGCAACAAAGGAATTGAAATCAAACTTGGGTTGGCACATGCAAACTGAAAATGAGAAGTATTTTATGTTTCTTACTTTATTACAAATATATTCCACCGGGAAGGATAATTTATTTTTCATGTGAAAAATTAATTGAGGAATATTTACACGTGAGATTTTGAAAATAAAATAATTCTTTCTTCATTTGGGAGATTTTGCGAATAAGGAGAGTTTATTATTTCACTGGAAGAACGAGGTGGCAATCCTATTTGGGGAAAGATACTGATGACGACATCAAATTGAGTGCAAGTATTTCATGAAATAATTTATTTTGATACTTTGTTTAATGAAATAAAAGAAAGGGAAGGTGTATATAAAGGATGTCGAATATTTGAGAGGGGAGGCACGGCTGCAGAGCCGCAGAGGAGAAACAAGGGTTTTGTGATTTTGATTTCATTTTCTCCATGGTTTGATTAATCGTTTGTTAGGGTCTAGATGGAAGCCATTTAATTGTTTAAACGCTACGATGATATCTCTAATAATAATTCATTGACTAGCAATTTCTCTTGATATAGCTTGGTGATTAATCGTTTATGTGGTTGTTTTGATTATTTATGCTTTTCAATTGATATTTCATTCTTCCGTTAAATCCATTGACGTGATATGCTTTAGGATTGATAGGTAATGCTTTAGAATCACTACCCGTGAAGCGAAGGAGATTATAGCGGAGAAACAATATTTTAGAATTTAACATACCATCTTCCGAGGTATAAGATTTAGTTCAATATTTGTTTTGAGTAATACATAGAGATTAGTTGAGTTTGCATGATTGAATTGGTAGAAATCAAAAACCTTAATAACCCATAACCTATTTTTTTACGACTATTTATTATTTCATTTTGTTCCGGATATTTGAAAAATCCCTAAACATCATCCTATTGATTAGTTAATTCTTGGTATTAGTTAGTAGAGTATTTCACACTCCTTGTGGGAACGACCTGTACTTTCTATTGTCTACTAGTTACACGTTGTGCGCTTGCAATATTTTATTGTAGGTTTCCGAACCTACCAACAACTTTGCTCTTCACTGCTGCAGTTCAGCTGATCGAAGCTACTGCAGTACAACTATGTTCGCAGCTGCTGCAGTGCAACTTTGCTCGTCGTTGCTGCAGTCCAGCTGATCGTAGCTACTGCAGTCCAGCTTTGTTCACAGATCTTGAAGTTCAGACGATCGCAGCTGCTGCAGTGCATCTTTACTCGTTGTTGTTGCAGTCCAGCTGATCAAAGTTGCTGCAGTCCAGCTCTATTTGCAGCTCCTGCATTCCAAGTTGATCACAGCTACTGCAGACCTACTTTTCTTAAAGCTATTACCACCCAGTTTTGCTCATTACTGCATAGGACGGTTTTTGTAGCCGTCACAGTCCAGTTTACCGAAATCATTGCAATCCAGTTCCTCAGCAACTATTGTGATCTAGTCGACAAAGCTGCTGCTATCCTGATTCATATAACTACTGGAGACATATAAAGATCGATGTTACATCCAGTAGCACTACCAAGACCATTGGAGGTACAACAACGCACAAAGTATGTTATAATCTCAACTACTAAAGGGTCACACCCTTTCGCTCGCAACTACCTCGGCTCATTCCGTAATTGACAGTAGCTTAATACCAACAGCTAGTACTACCTAGTTTGGTCGGAAATTTCTTACAGTCTGCAAATTCAAATTTCTTTTACAACAACAGCTCACACATATTCCAGCCGAGTGACATCAAATATAACTCATTTTTTCCATACAACAGTTACTAATCAAGTTCTACACAACTACCACAGTTCATTTTACATCAATAGTTACAGATCACTTTCAACACCACTCCTCTGCAGCATCACGCTTTCGTTGCAGTCTAGTTCAGCCTTCAGTCCATTTTTTGCATACAACAACGATTCATGCCCAACTTTTTCCCACCGATCTCCCAGTCACAATAGCCTCACTTGGGGGCGTCTTGATTGTAATTTCCGCAAACAACAAGGGAAGTTTTCCAAATCACCTCAGCATCAATAATCCACACTTGGGGGAGAGTTTTGTCATTGACTAAGGAAAACGAAAATTTCTTAATCCCCAACAAGTTGGAGGTTAAGAGGGGGCGATGTTTGTACTATAAGTAAAAATGCCACATAATGGGACAAATTGGTACTTGAATCATCTATTGGCCCTCATCCAAGCCTGCTAACCAGTCAACCGAAGAAGCCCACCAGCCTTCCCAGTATTACATAAAATCAATGACCGGTCAACGGTCAAAGTCAACACCCGGTCAATGGTCAAAATCATCTCCTGGTCAATGGTCAAGGTCAATGGAAAAGTCAACAACCGGTCAACGATCAAAATCAACCATAAGTGAATGTCAAGGACGTGTTGCCGATGGTGCTGCCATGCAGTTTGCACTCATGTTGCCAATGATGCTGCCATAAAGTTTCCATTTATGTTGCCAGCAGTGCTGTCAGTCAATTCCCAGCTAAATACTCTATCGCACTGCCATCCAGTCTCTACCCGTGCTGTCAGCTGGCCTGCCATCTAGCCTTCATACATGCTACCATCCATTATGCATGTCGGCCAATCAATCCAGTCTGCCAGCCAGCATCCATCCATACTGCCAGCCATTATGCCTGTTAACAATCATTCCAGTCTGCCAGCCAGCATGCATAATTTCTACTGGAGGCATGAATGAGTAGTTTCATGCGAATTAATTCAAGAGGCATGAATGAGCAGTTTCATGCGAATTAATTCAGGAGGAATGCATTATTAATTCCAGCGGTTTCATGCAGAATTTAACACGGAGGCATGCAATATAATTCCAGCAGTTTCATACAGAATTGAACATGCAAAATTAATTCGAGTAGTTTCATGCAGAATTTAAGATGGGGGCATGAATGAGCAGTTAATGCCATTTATGTTTATACTGAAATTAGATATTGAACTTTATAAATAGGGAGGAGCAGAAATCATAGAGAGGCGGCCAATATAAGAAAAGAGCATTGTAATTGTAAATATCAATAAAATACCACTCCCCTAGGGGATTCTTCCGTGGACGTAGGAAAACCATGCCGAACAATGTTAAACCTGTGTCTCTTTATTTGTTCTCCAATTCGCCTCCTAACCCAAAACACACATCAAATAATCGATTCAATCGTGTTTCGTTCCCAAACGTAACTTTGGGTACAAATAGTGCTGAATGCTAAGATCAGAAGTTGTCTAGGAACATGAACGTTGTAAACCCTAATTTTTTGTTTAAAAAATAAAAAATCCCTGGAAAGCACTGCAACACTATCTTCAAAACCAAAATTGTATCCAACACCATCGACACCACCATAGGAAACAAAAACAAAGAAACGTCATCAACAGAAGCACAAAAACACCAATAAATTACCTAAATCACCTGCTCCTGTCTTTCCCGAACGATAAGGAGAAAAAAATTGGGTCAAAAGAACGAACTCAAACCAATTAAACAAACGAAACTAAGAAAAACCTTTAGAATGGTACGGTTGATCCCTCATCTTCGCCACCAACCAGATCTTTTAGATTTTATTAATAGTTTTAGAATTAAACCAAATGGAAGAACCTAAAAGAAAAACCCTAAATTAGTCTTGTTTTTGAAACACATAGATTAAACACAAACAATACCTGAAATTAGTCACCATACGGCCTTTTTATCTTGAGCAATGGGTATTACCGATATCTTTAACCAGATCCCCCCAAGTTTCCAAGACTCCCTGGTTTTCGGATTTCATTAATCACGAAGAATAATTGTAATGTGCTTCTACCATGGGCGACTAATTCTACCATAGGATAATCAACCTGTCTACTTATTAACTGGCAATGAAAGAAACTCTCAACTATAAAAATATCGTTTCCCATTCAAATACTTGTAGTCGTCGCTTGATTCAATGTTTCTGAAACTCTTTGATTTAAACTGTTTTCTGAAGGGGGAAGATTACGGATTTCCTTCTTTAACACGAACTTCAGATTTCCTTAATAAGCGATTTCCTTTTCTTTCGATGAATCACCGATTTCCTTTTTTAACAGAATTCCTGAATTACGTGTGAAACAAAGAGTTTCACGTTTTATTTTATTTTATTTTATTTTTTATTTATTTAACAATTTGGACATAAGTTTTGTCCATCCAAATTAAAGTGCAGTTAAGTATTGGTGTAAACACGGTGTAAATAAATAATTCAGGTTTAAATTTTAACGTAAGCATTGTCTACCTACTTTTTTGTCAACACCGTAACTAACTAACAGTTAAGTAGCTTATGTAAACAAAGTGTAGCAAAATTTTAATTATTACTACCAATAGAGTTATGCCAAGTGTCCTCACCATAGCTTGTACATTAGAAAAGGCCTTTCTAGTCCAATAAGAAGTGAGGGTTTCATCACCGTTTAATGTGGGAGTTTTATTTATCAAGGCCTTTAAGGGGGAAGATGTAATATGTTAGTGATTAGAAAGACGATGAATTACAAATTGCTAAGAAATCTAAAGTTACAAAGAAAAAAATATTTTGGTTTGCTGTTTTTACTGCTCTCACATTGTAAACATTGTTTAATTAATGAACCCTTGAAGCAATGGGAACAGAGAAATCCTATCAGCTATCTCGAACCCTGATAGACTACACATCATTCGATCATTTTGAACCTTCTTACCTTTGCTCATTTTAGTTTTAAAAACATCTGTAGAAACACTTCATAATTTATTTCTTCCATTTTTATTTTCCTCGGGTATACCTTAACTGAAAACTATAGTATGTATAACGTTTAGTTCATTCAAGTGAATTCGCAATAATATTTGTCATCTTTCGCATTTGCTGCTTACCCACCTTTGCGCTTTTACCCTCTAAGAAAACTGAATGATACGACATATTTATTGAGAATGATCATCATAAGGTACAAAACGGCAGGATGGAAAATTTTGGAGTTTAGAAAGGATTGGAACAGGTGTAAGTAATATCGGTGGAAGAGTTTGGTGTTTTAGAAGACCGTGCAGGTTCAACTAAGGGGATGTGGAGGCTGGAATTTGAACTTGAAGATGATTGATGATAAACTGGAGGTTTTGGGACGAATTGTTAAGATTGGTTTGAGTGACATCAAGATCAGGTTCAGACTCAATATGTATAGTAAAGGCTGGCTTTGGGATAGAGACTGAAATTGGCTCCTCAATATCCATAGGTGAAGTTTCAGAAGTGGTAACAGTATTATGAGAAGTGTTTTGATTGGTAAGTAGCTTAACCTTCCGAGATAGATTCTGTTTTTGGATTTTCTTCACCTTCCTACGATTCCTCTGTTTTTTCTTAGCGTGGTGAATTGGCTTACGCGGAATAACATTGAGTCAAAGAACTTGAATGACTCCGTTGATATTTCCTTGAATTGCGCAAATCTTGAACATGCTGATTGGAATTTGAATTTCCTGAAGGTGTAGTGATCAATCCATAATCAAACAGATTTGAAATACCCACAATTGAAATTATGACCGTATAAACACAGTGATCTGTACGGAGTTGCACTGCTCTAGGGATAAAGTTTATTCCTTTAGAGTTTCTGAAGCTCAATAGCACTTAGGTCCTCCAGCTTTAGAGTAACAGGATGAATCAATAAGAGTTCACCACATATCGTTCCGAGAACCCTCATAAGCTTCGATGTCCATTCCATAGACGTCAATTTAGCATCCGCATAGGCCATAACAGCTGAGCTCATGTTAAATCACAATTAAGTTCTCATCACGCGTTATAAGAATCTTTTGACATTCAAACGGGCCGAAATAAACGAAACTCACTCTTAAAATGACTGATTATGACCGATCATGACCAACTGAACTGAAAATGGTGTAAAGAAGACCAAACACTAACAAGGTGGTAATCCAAATCCAGGTAAGATATAGAATAAGGAATTGTACGCCATAACAAATGCAACTGCCTCCGGCCTACGTATGTATGACATGGACTTGAATTGACATTCTCATTCCTTTGTCTGTATTTAATAATGTAGGCTAGCAATTATTTTGGGAGTTATGTCTTCTTCATAGTTCAATATTCTTGACATGCGTTTAAACTGGGTGGACAACCAAAATGAGAAAATTTTTGTTAAAACTGCGTGGACGACCACCATAAGAAAATTCTTGGCAAGCCTTTAAACTGCATGGACGACCACTATAAGAAAATTGACTGTGTCACCGTAATACAGTGGTAAAGTTATTAGGTGATGGAGGGTACCAGTGACTTGTGTTGGAAACTCGCAGCCCACCAAAATTTTGACAGTAAGTTATACGTACATCACTCCCATGTTGCATGTTCCCCGAAAACACTTGTCGTGTGACGTTTAACAATAAGTTATACGTACGTCACTTCCGTGCTGCATGTTTCCCTAAAACACTTGTCCTGTGACGTTCTATCATGAAAATATCTTTGGACAAGATGAAATGAAAACGTGTGCATGTAAAATGTAATAATGACTCGGTTAGTAAATACATATATATATATATCCATCCGGACCATCCCATTAATAACATTGATAGAGAGAAAAAAAGAAAGTTGAGAGATTTGCATTGAACATTGGCACCAACTAATAATATGATCTCTGCAATGTCTCAAATTATTCACTATCCACTCCTAAATTCTTCTTCCCCATCTTGTTCTTCATCATCGTTACGGTCCCCTTTCACCTCCACCCCATTCTCGAGCCGGTTGCCTGTTAGCACCAAACGCCTTGCACAATCAGAAGACTCCGTGCACTTTCAGTACCAACCTGCAATTTGGGATAACCATTTTGTTGAATCAGTACCAAAGACTAATTACATGGCGATCATTGTATTAATTTTCCACTCGAGTAGTTCATTATATGAACTGGTTCATCTTCTAAGATTATACTAATTACTACTACTTTTTTATATGCAGCACAAAACAGATACGGAATTACCCGTGAAGAACATAAAACAACAAGTGAAGGGTTTGCTTAAGAATGCAGTAAAACCACTGGAGAAGCTTGAGTTGATCGATGCGATTCAAAGACTCGGAATGAGTTACTTTATAGAGGAAGAGATTCTCAAAATCCTAGAGGACATGTACCATGACCGTGACGATGCACAGAAGATGAAAGATAACTTATATGCAACTTCTCTCAGATTTAGGCTTTTTAGGCAGTATGGTTTTTATGAATCTCAAGGTAGAGCCAGCTAAGTCCATGAGGTGTGGGCGTTTGCCCCTGTTAAATTCATGGTTTTTCAATTATATAGTGGGTTTGCTTTGTCGTTTCTTTTAGCTAATAACAAGTTTATCTTGCGTGTGGTAGATGTTTTTGACGAATTCAGACACGCGGAAGGTGGGTTCAAGGAAACTATTGTTTACGATATAAAGGGAATGCTGAGTTTATTTGAAGCGGCACATCTGCTTATGAAAGGGGAAAGCATCTTAAGTGAAGCCATACTCCTCACAAGAAAATATCTATCGGAAAATGGAAGCAACAAAAGTAAAAACATTAACATTAACCTTGATAAACAAGTTCGTCAATCTTTAGAGACACCATTTCACTGGAGGGTTCCAAGATCGGAAACTAGGTTTTACATTGAAGCATATGAGTCTCAAAATGATATGAATCCTCCTCTTCTTGAATTGGCTAAAGTAAATTTTAACATGGTTCAGGCTCAACACAAGATGGAACTCATGCATGTATTAAGGTGCATGTCTATTTTATACGTACATTTAAGGGCATATGCGGACTGCGGTCCGTTAGTTGCAATGATGTCTTACTGTACTAATTGTGCTATTATCTCATTTTTGGTTCAGATGGTGGAATGATATGGGGATTGCAAAGGAATTGTATTTTGCAAGAGATCGATTGGTTGAGTGCTTCTTATCAAATATTGGGGCTTGTTGGGAGCCACGACAAGGACGTTGTAGAGAATGGGTCACCAAAATTATGAGCTTTGCTCTAGTAATCGATGACATCTATGATTCTCATGGATCTTTAGAAGAACTAGAACTATTTACCGTTGCTATTGACAGGTATAATCCTATATACTCAAATTTCAACTACCTTAGCCGAAACTCTTATGGCGTTAATTTACAAATTTTCATTTGAAGGTGGGATTCCAAAGCCGTGGAGAACCTGCCATATTACATGAAGATATGTTTCTTAGCCCTCTTCAACACCGTGAATGAAATGGCTTTCGAGATACTCAGTGAACAACAATTTGACATCTTACCGCACTTAACCAAATCGGTATATGTGTACATTGTTGTTTTTGTTCTTTTTTTTTTCCATCGCCTAACTTTTTTAGAGAATTTGTGGATAATTGGCGTTGTTCTTCGTTTATTTAGTTGGCCAATTCGGTGAAGGCAATGTTGACAGAAGCAAAATGGTGCCATAATGAGTATGTCCCAACTTTTATGGAATATCAGCATAATGGGTCGGTGTCATCTGTTGGATATGTCTTTCTAATGGCTGCATATTTCACGACTAATCGAAG
>NW_020650415.1:44027-106904 GCF_003573695.1 Papaver somniferum
AACACATTGAGATGTGATGGAATAGTACCTAATTATTATATGCAACCACACAAAGATACCTGAGAAGAAGGGTAGACTAAGGACCATACTCATCCAAAATATCTTCCCCAAGTTGAGGTTGCAGATTTTTCTAATTGTTCAGTTGACCGGAAAATTAATTCAAACCAGATTTTATTATAAGAACTAAAAATCTTCTTCTTCTTCTTCGGAGAATTGGTTCAAATTTTCTATCTTTCCTTTTCCGGAGGTCATGAGCTTCCAGCACCATACTTTAAACAAAAGTTCGCTCATACTTATATCCACTGAGGGACGGATTAACCTTAGAAGAATGAATAGCGTGAATGTGATCACAGGATGCTTAGTTCAGTCCAGTGCTCTCTATTTCTATATATATATCATACCTTTGATGCATATATTTGTTGGGATGCTTATACAAAAGAGTAGTCAGTTGTACAACACGTTATAGGAAGGTGCGCTAAGTTATCTTACTATAATAAAGAAAAGGGGTCTTTTCAACGGACCGACATGAATAGATCCTCTTGCCCCTCCGTGTTTTCTTTGTTTGATCAGCTGCGACTGAAAGCAATAGAAACCCTTTGTGTTTTTGTTTACTCGGCTGCCACTGAATCTGAACGAACCCATTCCTGTTCTTGATTATTCAGTTGAATCTCATGAGATTTTGGCCAGTCTGAAGAATCGAGGACAATTCTAAAGTTAGCTAATTTTCCTGAAAGAAGAAACACGTTTAAAGTTTAATTTCAATGATAAATTGTTTACACGCAGTAAGTAATTAAGCAGTGCATATACTATAGAAGTGTAAGTTTTCCCGATAGAAGAGACACTTTTAAGCTCAATTATAAATCAAAATTCGTAAGTAAGCAGTATAATGTGCTTGAAAAATCATTAATTGATCTATATAGCAAAAAGGCATCCATTAGTAAGAATTGTTGTCATCTTCGATTGAGTTGTCTTTCTGTTTTGTAGCAGGGATCCGTTATTTCACTTAGTAACTTTGCATTTATGATTAACATACTTATACACTTCTGTTTCTGACGCTAATGTTTGAAGTTCTCATCAGGAGTGGATTGGTCCCAACTGCCTGAACTTAAAACTTATGTTTAATGGATTTGCTTTTTGTGTGTATGGTATTCATCTGAAAATTAATTTTTGATGTTAATACTTTGTTTAAGAAAATCTGAGAGTTCAAATGATTTAGAGACTGAGTAAAACATTGTAGAAATAGAAAGAAAAGACGTACTACAGATGAGTCAAATTCAGTAAACAAATTTAATACTAGGATGCTCATCATTTGATTATCATGTTATTATTCTAGCATTTATCAGTTCATCTATTTGCTAACTTACATTTCATTGTCATTTAATGGAGAATCTTTAGAGCCCTAAAATCATTGAGCAAGCTCGACTTTGATAGTGATTGATACCAAAATGGATGGCAGTCAACGGTCCAATCTCTGTGGAAGCCCTTGAATTAATTATTTATATGGTTATTTTGAGTTGACAAGTTATTGCACGGTAATTCTGAAACAAGTGAAGACAGTTAAATTAGCTCTCTTCTTTTTCTGATTTTGTGTCATTGCACCTGCCTGTGGCAGTGTCATTTAAAGAAAATGCATACAATTGTTTGTTTGTTTTTTTTGTGTGTAAATGGATACCCTTGGTTGAACTATTATTGAATGAGAATCTTAATCTCAATACAGTTTGGAAGAAGTGAATGCATCGTTGTGGTTACATTTTACATGTCTTGGAATGTAGCGGCAGGCGCATCGCGTGTGCGAATTTGCTAGTGTTAGATAAATTTTACACAAACTATGGGTGAAAAAAACATGATCAACACATAGTGTATTCTAATCGATTTCCATCCTTCTTCACCACTGTGTTTCTTCTCTCCCTCAGTCTGTGCCTCTACTAAAACCCAAGTACAAGTATCAAAGTCGAAGTAGAAGTTTATGTGCAGAGAGCATAGTAAAACGAGTTTTGACAGGTTTTTGGGTGGGCTACAACACCCTTAGCCTCCTCTGCCTCCGTTGCTGCCAGCAGTGTATGCAACCAACAAACACTCTGTATCTTTTCGTCAAGTCAAGGACGCAAGTGGAGTCTCTTTAATTATTAAAATTAAGATATGTTTTTGGTGAAATCTTCTGTAGCAAAATCATGAGGTTCTTCATCCATTATTTTCTTTATTTCATGTGGATAACTGACGTAAGATTTCCACAAATAGACTCTACTTTATTACGCGAAAATTAATACTCCAATAATCACTCATTGAAGACCAAACTATTGTTTCTCAAATTTGTGCTCTTTCATTTCCAGTTAAGCTTCAACAATTATATATTCCAATACCTTACTATGTGGTTTGCTGAAGGAATTCTTATTAATGGTGTAACAGAAATATTAAAAAAAAAATCTTACTAGTTTCAAAATAAAATTTCTTACTAGTTCCAAAATCCTACAACTGTTTACAAGTATGCCCAAGTTGGCATAATGGCATGTTGTGAGTGTGAGAATCTTTTTGCATTCAACCAGCTTTCAAATTCACTCTAGGAAGAATGACCGACTGACCAGAGTGAAGATCAGTATCCAGTTGCACCGGCGGTCCGGCCCAGCTTGCTCTTGAACCTGAATTTTTTAGCAAACTAGGTTTCCAAATCAATTTATGCTTGATTGCAACCCCTAGCTAGGCCCCTACAAAGACTTTTGATTCCCCATAACAAGATTTCTGGCTTTGCCATGGCCTCCACCTCCTCTGGTACTAAAATAGACTGGTTATAGATTTCTAAACAAAGCGATGTGAAGGCATTGTGCAGTAAGACATAATACCAACCAGTCACCTCCGAAAACATCTGTACACCACCGTCAGTACTGCTGGTTCTTTCCTAAATTCCAACGTACGTAAATGGTACATGACAACACAACAGTGGTGACATGACTTGTTATAGTACTAAATTGATGACTCTTCTTACAATTATCTATTGATTCCAATTTCTTAATGAAATCTCTTCTCCTATTTTGAAAGATAAAAAATGACTCTTCTTCAAATTTTAATATTGACAAACGTTTCAATGAATGGCATGCATGTACACTGATGTACTTGTCATGGCCAAAAATTTGTATTCTATATTTTCACCTAATACATATGCATGAGACGTGCTTGCTGCTTATATGAGATTTGTGAAGGTTAATTTGGTTTGTATACATTATTAGTAGTGTCTCGGAACTCTCTTCAGGGTGTGGAAAAGAAAAGAAACTCTTAAACACGAGCCTAAATTAACTTTCTTTTTTATAGAAAAACCTTAAAAAAAAGAACCAAGAACCATACAAAGTGTTAGCGGTGTTTGTGCTAAGCCTTCTTTCATTATTCTTACATAAAATAGCTAAATTAAGAGTTTCCAAATTTTGAAGTTTATGAATAATTTTTAGACTACTTAACACAAAAGAGATTTTGAAGTCTGTGAATAATTTTTAGACTACTTAACATAAAAGAGATAGGCTTGATTCTTAATCTATCATCTTCAGCCATGCTTCTTGGAATATCATAATTACTGGAGTTGTACCTTCCTTTGATTGCCTGATGATATAGATAGAAAAAGCAGCATATAAACATTGAAGTACAAGTTGATCCTAAATTAACTAGTTAAACTGGACGGGGCTATTTGGTGGTACAAAAAAACTGACTCCCAAACTCTAAACTACTCGTTCTAAAAATAATTGCCCTAGGGTCATGGTGTATACTTTTCAAAAATTTCAAAATAAACCCTCAAATCTGTACTAATTAAAATAAACAATCAGCTCAGTTTCAAAATTTTAGGAATACTGCAGCATAAAATGGTTTAATTCTTAGATAAAAATGTTAAATGGACCTAAAAAAAAGTAAAAAGGACGGAGCTATGCAGAGCTCATGGGTGGCCCCCGTCCCCTGTTTTTGGTTAATTTCTTAGTGATCCCCTAAAAATATGACTAATTAAAAAAAATCTCTTAATCCCCCAAATAAATTTTTTTGCCAATTCATCCCCTTATATGGAATTTCTGGATCACATAACCAATAACATGCACAATGATGGGACTGCTTGATAGTCCCTGGATAACTGGTCTCATCCTATGCAACTTTAGCTTTTTGTGTAGCTTTGAGAGAGCTTTTTTAATGAGATCTCGAGCAATTTTTCTTAAAAATTATAAATATAAATATTATTGTCGTAGGGTCTACTAATTTAGTACGAAATAAACCCAAAACCTAAAGGTTTAACTAAACAAGTTCAATTCAACGACTAAATCAAGTTCAAAAAGTCACCTCAAAACCGAAATAATATAATTCGGGCCCGACTTTGTCACAAAAAAATTAACTGATATCCAAGTTCTAAATGCACTATTGTCCTGGTGCGTAGCTATGTATCCAGCTTTTCAAAAAGAAATCCTCAATCCAAACGGGACAAATTAGATTGGACGGGGGCTGATTTCGTTGAATCCCAAGAAAACACGTCAGTTTTGTACTCCACCGGCCCGGGCAACTCCTTTCGTCCAAAAATAGCTCTCAACTCAAATTCTTAATGAGGAAAAGATCAGAGAAGATTGTGGACTAAGGCATACGTGCCAACCAGTCACCTCCACGGAGTATATGATTCCAAACATTGGTACAGTTAGTGACGTGACTTGATAATAATATGTCCTCTAAATACGCAGTTATTGGAATAGTTATTTCGTACTAATACTAAATCATGACTATTCTTCAAACTTGCGCTTAAAATGTGTGGATGGACAACGACACGTACGGAAACTTTGAAACAAACGAGTGGCATGCATGCATGTGGATGATGGACCATAAAGACCCTGTCAATGCCGAAAATTTGTAGCCTTTCTTTTTGGACTGCCAAGGATATTGTCTTTGCATGTTCACATTATGCCCCTTATAAGCAATCCTATAACTGCTTAATTACAAGTAAGCTCAAGGTGGAATGTGTGAGTGTGAGAATGTTTCTGCATTCAACCAGCTTTCAGATAAAACAAATTCACTCCGAGAAGAATGAATGACTGACCAGAGTGAAGACCAGACACGAAACTGGTCCTCCAAGTAAAAATTCTATTCGAGGAAATCAAAAGATGTAATAAAAACAGTGTACTAAGAAATACTGCAACTAGTACATCCACAGGCACCAGGCCCGGTCATGCGATTTTGACGGCTGGATTAGTATTGTATAAATTATTAAAATAACGTTGATCATATTCTCCTCCATTGTCAAGTGGCAGTTGCCTCATGGAACATTGTTCTCACAAGACTCCATACTCATTCGACCACATCCAAAAATATTCCCAATTTTCCAAACACTCAAATGACTATCACCCAAATTCTACATCTGAAAACTCATCATCGGTCAAAACAGCCTTCTGTTTCCTTTTCTGGTCCTTATGGATAGCAAGGAATGACTATACTTATCGACTAAAGAAACCAAATGAAGAGAAAATTACCCAGAATGGATCAAGATCAACACTGACGGAGCAACTCGAGGACACCCAGGAATAGCTGGAGCAGGTTTCATCTGTAGGGATACTTCTGTATCACAACCACTAGGAATCACCAACGCCCTCACAGCTGAATCATAGGCAATGCTGATAGCGACCAGGACGGCAAAAGAACGAATCTGGACAAAGGTTGAATTTGACACCGACTCGGAAAACTTGCTTCGATTCCTAACCTTAGATGCCGATCCGCCTTGTTACATATCTGGAATGATCTCTGAAAGCAAACGAATCATGAGACATATCACCCACTGCACCGTAAAACACAACTACAGGGAAGGAAATCAGGCAGTGGATGGATTGGCCAATCTGGCAGCAGACAACAACCAACTGAAGAACCTTACAACTTTAGTTTGGGACCATACAATCCCACCATGCATTAATCAAATTGTAATGGATGACTCCTTGGATATCGCATACCTCGTGTAATTACTGCTTAGTTTTAATAATATTTTTCATGCTTCAAAAAAAAAGCTCCCAAAAAAGCCGGGCTATTTGGTGTACAAAATAAACCAACTCCCAAATTCTAGACAACTCATTCTAAATACTATTGCCCTAGGATCATGGTATGTACTTTTCAAAATCTTCAAAATGAACCGTCAAACCTATACTAATTAAAATGAACAATTAGGTTAGTTTCAAAATGTTAGGAATACCCCAACATAAAATGATTTAGTTCTTAGATAAAAATGTTAAATGGACCTCAAAAAGTAGGTAAAAACTCAATCATAACCAATTATACGCACGATAATAGGACTGCATGATAGTCCCTGAGGTATATACCATGAATAAGTATAGACATCCTGTGATTTTTTCACGGTGAAATCACCGTGTGACACATAAATCGTGGGACTCACAGCAGCTAAAAAACCACTAGTCCCTAATGGTGGGGGACTACTAAGTGATAAAGTATCTATTCTATAATTATAAGGGGTGTTCTAAAGTGTTGAAATGACTAACCCACCCTTAACCTATATATATTTAACCACCTCCTCCCATCACCACCACCTATATATATAACCACCTCCTACCGTCACCACCGCCGCTCACCACCACCGACCACCTCAAACCACCACCACAACCACCTCTATATATGACTTAATTTAAATCATTAGCAAAACAAAATCAAAATCAAAATTGTAACAAACCCATTAATTATCATTTATTTTTGGTTGAAAAAAATGAGAAGTAATCATCAAAATGAGTTGAAAATGGAAGTTGCAGCGAGAAGTTTGGGTAGAATTATCTGAAAAACTTTGTCGAACTAGCTGAACTCAACTTTAATGGATGTTTTCTTTCAGCGAAAAGTCCGGTTACGTCGCAATTTATTTTTCCTAAATGAACTTTTAGTTCGGTTGCGTCGCAATTTTTTTCTCCTAACCGAATTTTTGTTGAAAACCTATATATTGAGTTCAGTTACGTCACAAATTTTTTCATTTTATTTTCCCAGCCGTCGCAATTTTTTTCTCCTAACCGAAATTTTCTCTGAAAGAAAAAACTCCATTAAAGCTGAGTTCAGGCTACCCGTGTTTTTAGAAACATTACCCGAACTACACTTGCAGATGAGTTCGGCTACCTGTTCTTCAAATGTCGTAGCCGAACTTTGTTAACCAAACCGAAATCAATTTGTAAATTGTTCATTTTTAGGAATGTTTTGGCTAAATCAAGCACCATTAACTAAATTTGAAGTATCCGTGAGTACCGAAAACATCGTACTCTTGTTGTGGCTCTTAAAGAAAAAGATCTAACTTTTTTTCTTCCAAAACCCTCATCTTCATTATCATCTTCATCTTCTTCTTCTCCCTCTCAATAATTCTTCTTTTGAAAAAAATCAAATTATTAATTTAATCTCGTTAATCATTAATTAACTCACTAGTCAATACACTAACTAATTTTATTACCAAGGATAAATTTGGTATTAAAAAAATAGATAAGGGATAACTTAAAATTACTTTAAATATCCACCCAAAAGATGAAGAGTAGTCCCCCTCCATTTTTGAGTAGTGTCCAAAAAAATCATTCATTTTTTTATGGGATCTGGAACAACTTTGACTTTATCGTAGTAGAAAAATACAAAATAAACCTCAAACCTAAAAATCTAATTAAACAAGTTCAATTCCACGACTAAATCAAGTTTTAAAAGTCACCTTAAGGCCGATATAATTTGGACCCGACTTTGTCACAAACAAATTAACTGATACTCAAATTCTAAATGCACTATTGCCCTGGTGTGGTGTCCTTCTTTTCAAAGACTTTCAAAAAGAAATACCCAATCCAAACGGGACAAATTAGATTGGACGGGCGGGCCGATTTCGTTGAATCCCAAGAAAACACGTCAGTTTTGTACTCCACCGGCCAACTCGTTTCGTCCAAAAATAGCTCTCTACTCACTCTCAGTGAGGAAAAGATCGGAGAATATTGCGGGATTAAAACAAACAACTGGATATTCATTTCGAAGTATATGATTCCAAACATGGGTACAGTCAGTGACGTGACTTGATAATAATCTGTCTTCTACGTACGCAGTTATTGGAATAGTTATTTCGTACTAAATCATGACTCTTCTTCAAAGTTGCGCTTAAAATGTGCGGATGGACAACGACACGTGAGGAAACTTTGGAACAAACGAGTGGCATGCATGCATGTGGATGAAAAATTCAAAGCAAAGAACAACTAAAAACTAATGGACGACCAAAAAATCTATGTTGCCAATTAGACCTCATCTATTGTTAACCCTTTCATTCATACAAGAATGTGCAGAAGCCTAAGCATGCATGTGGACGGTGGACCCTAAATTTTAGGAATACTGCAATTAAAAAATGGTTTAGTTCTTAGATGCATATGTTAAATGGACCTAAAACAAAAAGGTAAAAATTCTCTCGTCACCAATTACACGCACATTAATGGGACTGCTTGATAGTCCCTGCTGGCCTCATCTTAACTTTAGCTTTTTGTGTGGTCAGTTTTGAGAGTTTTTATTTAATGAAAATGGGTCATTTATCCAAATATTTTTAAAACATGGTTCAAATGGACGAGTGAAAATTATCATGGGTGAAATGAACACAGAAAATATAGCAAGGATGAAACTGGATTCATCTGGACTTAAACTTAAAAAATAACAAGGATGAAACTGGATGCATCCTGATGTAAATTAAAAATAAGAAAAAACATTTAAAAATGGGTAGGATGAAACTGTTTACATCCTGACTATTTTTACATTTTTGTCCATTTAAACAATATCAAAATCTAAATGTCATTTTCACCCAGGAATTATTAATTTTGATCTTTTTAATCAATTTTGTGTTTTATTTATGGGAGCTCGAGCAATTGTTCTTAAATTATAAATACTATTCTCGTAATGTCTATTGATTTAATACAAAACTCCAAACCTAAAGGTCTAATTAAACAAGTTCAATTCCACGACAAAATCAAGTTTTTAAAGTCACCTTAAAACCGATATAATTTGGGTCCGACTTTGTGACAAACAAATTAACTGATAGCCAAGTTCTGAATGCACTATACCCCTGGCGTCTAGCTTCTCAAAGACTTTCAAAAAGAAATTCCCAATCCAAACGGGACAAATTAGATTGGACGGCCGGGCCGATTTCGTTAAATCCCAAGAAAACACGTCAGTTTGATACTCCACCGGCCCGGTCAACACCTTTCGTCCAAAAATAGCTCTCAACTCAAATTCGTAATGAGGAAAAGATCAGAGAAGATTGTGGATAACTTGATACCACGAATGTTCTTTTCTGCGTACATGATTCCAAACATTAATGGTACAGTTAGTGACGTGACTTGATAATAATCTGTCCTCTACATACGCAGTTATTTTGGAAGGTTATCTCGTACTAGGCTCTCTTCTTCAAAGTTGAACAAATGCTTAAAATGTGTGGATGGACAGCAACACACAAGGAAACTTTGATACAAACGAGTGGCATGCATGCATGCTGTGGATGATGGACTCTAGCTAAAAACCCTGTCAAGGCCGAAATTTTTTGGTCTTTCTCTTTTGGACTGCCAAGGATGTTGTCTTTGCTTGTTCACATTAAGAAATCCTATAACTGCTTACAAGAAAACTCAAGTTGGAATGTGTGAGTGTGAGAATGTTTTTGCGTTCAACCAGCTTTCAGATAAAAGAAATTCACTCTAAGAAGAATGAATGACTGACCAGAGTGAACACCAAACAAGAAACTGCTCCTCTAAGTAGAAATTCTATACGAGGAAATCAAAAGATATTATATAAATAGTGTACTAAGAAATACCGCAACTTGTCAAATGTGTGGATGTCAAACATAAGGGAAATTCCTATGGAAAATTTTTTGTTGAGCCAGGTAGATGGTCAAAATGATTTTTTCACTATGGTAAAGCACTGGGCGTTAGATAATTAACAGCGTGTCCGAGGAAAAAATGCTGGAGTCTGCGATAAAAGCGCCGGCGTCCGAAGCTTTGACGCGGCGTCCTAACATATGAAGCCGGCGTTTGTAGAAAAATCGCTAATGGTTTTTTTTTTAAATTCAAAATTCACTTTTTACCTCTATAAATTACCATCGAATTCAAACAATTCACTCACACCAAAATTCACTTCTCTTGAATTTTCTCTTCTTAAATCTAATTCTCAATGGCTGAAAAGGGGATCACACTTTTTTGCGACGCAAAACTTGAAGCTACTGTTTCTAAGATATTAGGGAGTTTTAGAAAGATTGAAAATTTAAGAGGGAAGTGCAAGTTTTTGAAGTTGCTCCAAGAAAATGTGCCGCTAAAAGGCAAAGAAGAGCTCCAGTTTTGAAAGTTAACAACAAAAAATTCAAAAACAAAGGTGAAACTGTCAAAAAGCGCGTTGAATGGAAAATATGTCAAATGAAGATAAACAAGAGGCCAAAACTTGTACTTGATTTTTATTGAACCTTTTATTATTGTCTAATAAGTTTATATCTTGTAAAAGAATTGGCAGTAATATCAATGAATGAAAATGTTTATATTTTAAAATAGATTTCCACTTCAGATTAAGTGAAATTTATTACAATTTATTAAACTTGAAAATAACATCAAACTACATTTTAACAAACCACAACAAAAACATCAAACTACATCAAATCCAGCGACATTCTCTCTGTAAAGTTCATAGCATTTAAAATGCCTAAACTCTCTCCCGCTTTCTTCGGTAAACTTGGTCTGAGCGATGGTTTCAAATTCTTCGTTGGATAATCAGAATTGCTACGATGAACCATCAACAATACTTCCGTATAATGTTTTGAGAGTGAAGAATGTGTAGAATGTGTGAATTTGGAGTTGAAATGAGGAGTATTCATAAAATTCAAAAAATTGTAGCCGTTGGATCACAGGAGTTTTCAGCCGTTCAGGTGGAGCAGTTGGCATTTGTGGGTCTGACGTTGGCGTTTTTAATAAGCACGCGGGCGCTATACTTTCTAACGCGCTCTGATCCTACCGACTTGATGTTCAAACCAACAAATCTAATGGTTTGAACATCCATTTTTCATGTTTGTTCATTCCATAGTGGGAGCAAAATGAATAAACTCCAGGTTTGTTCATTCCATATGAATTGTTGTAAGGAAACTTAGCCACAGGAGAATGACATGCATGTCCAGTGATGTACCTGTCATGGCCAAAAATTTGTATTCTATATTTTCACCTAATACTTATGCATGGGACGTGTTTGGTGTTATATGAGCTTTGTGAAGGTTAATTTGGTCTGTATACATTATTTGTGTAGTGTCTTGGAATTCTGTTTTGGGTGTGGAAAAGAAAAGAGACAGAAAAACATACAGGTTATGAAACGAAAGAAGATCATAAGGATTTTATATTTCTTTAAAATTTAAACAAGGATAAAAAATGATATTTATAAGTTGTTGTTTTCTGGATTATTTTCCCGTTGTGCCAATGTTAGTGTGGTGGTAAAATTGAATGATGATATATTGTTGGTAAACTGAAAGATTGTGTCATCTTCTACAGCTCCCTAAAAAGCGTGGCAATTTGCTGGTACAAAATAAACTGACTCCCAAATTCTAAGCGACTCGTTCCAAACATTACTGCCCTAGGCTCATAGTATATATGTTTTTCAAAATTTTAAAATAAACCCTCAAACCTAGCCATTTATACTAATAAAAATGGACAATTAGGTTAGATTCAAAATTTTAGGAATACTGCAACTCACTACTTTCACACAAAATAGCTTAATTCTTAGATACAAAATGTAAAGAAAATGGAAAGAAAAAATAACACAAAATTGATTAAAAAGACAAAAACCAACAATTTCTGAGTGGAAAAAACTTGTGCATGTTGATACTGTTTATATGGACAGAAAATATGAAAATTATTGTTTAATTATCCATTTTGGATATTTAACCCAGAAAAATAAAAATAAAAAAAATGTCTTTTACCTAAAATATCCCTTAACCCTTTAAACCAAGTTGTTTATCAGCGAACAGATTTTGAAACATCGAACTCATCTTTTATCGACAGAAACAAGACACAGGTGATTTTCTTTTCTTTTTTCAGATCTGGGAGCTCAATCATGGTGATGAACGATTGTGGAATCGAAGTTAAAATATTTTACTATCAAAAATCATCTCATATCTTCAAATCGGTAAGTTTTAAGTTTCAATTTCACCAAGTATTGTAGATGATTATGATTCATTGATCTAATTTTGATTTTGTTTTTGGTCTAATTGTAAGAGGAAGAAAGAAACTTATAACACGTTTCTCTCTTTGATTCATCCGTATTTGAAATTTCATTAGCTATTGGATGATGGGATTTTTGTTAATTTTGGGGTTTAGTTGGTGATGCTGATTTTGGTTCGAGTTTGGATTTATACTTGATCGAAATAGAAGTCGACAGTGACGAAAATATTGGGTTCTCGATGTGAGCCTGAAATTGGGTTTTGCTGGAATAAGCATCGGGTTAAAGAATAATTAAGGATGTACATGAAAGATGATTTTGTTGAGGATGAAAATGATTGTGAATTGAAGATGGTGGCGAATACTCCATGGATTGATGCCTGACGCTGATTTATTTCATAGACATGAGACGTTAAAAGTTCAATTTCTATATTGTTGCATCAAAAAACTTGGACCGACAGTAAGCGATGTAACTGGTTTTATGGTCAGTTCAGTAAGGAACAATGGTGAGATGGTCAAAGTAGAAACTGCAGTTGGTGGTTACGCGAATATGTTAAGGGAGAAGTGGCTTAATAGCGAGGAAGGAACTGGGGTTTGTTGTATTAACTGAGTTCAGTTTGAATTGGTTGAAACAATTGATGTTTGTGGCTGATGGAGCAAATAGGTTGAGGTGCAGGTGATAATTGAACTTGAACTGAAAATAGATTTTGAATGTTGTTATTATGAGAAAGTTGTACTGGAGCTGTAAACGTCAGCATATGGATCAGTTTCTTTTGTGATCATGATATTCTCTGTATGGCTTCAACGAACCTCAATGTTTATGAGTACATTAATCCGTATTTCAATGTTGCAATTAGTATTTGTTTTGACACATTCAAATAAGTGTATCTTAATGAAATTTGTTGGTTGTTTAATTGTAGATTCCTTTCAATTTTTATGGTAAAATCTTGAATGAGTTCAGGTATCACAAAGAATAGACTTGGATGAAATTAGTTTCATCCTGCATATTCTAAAAAAGAACAAATTTTTTGTCCAGGGTGAAACTGGTTTCATCCTGCATGTCTTGGAAAAAAAAACATATTTGTCCTACACAAACTCAGAAAACGTTTTTTACCAGGATGAAACCAGTTTCATCATGTATATTCTGGCAAAAAAATACCTGCATATTCTGAGGAAAGAACTCGAAATATAAACTAGTTTAAGTAAAACCAATTCATATTTAATTGACTTGCAATTAAGATATAGAGGAATCCTGATTCATAAATCGATTCAAAGAAAGTTTGCTAATTAAGGGTTTTGTAGCGACCTATTTTCTAAAAAACATAAACGTTTTTAGTTATTGCTCAACTTCCAGCAACTGCAACTTCATTTAGCTTCCTTTTTCTCCTACTTTTTTCATCCATTTTGCTAACCACGTTCACGTCATGCATATTCCTTGTGCTTGATTTACCACCAACTTTCACATCATGCCTATTCTTGGTTTTTACATCAACAACCACGTTCACGTCATGCCTGTTATTGGTTCTTACACTCTTCTTGCTATTGCTTCCTGCAACAATTTAAATCGAAACCAGTTACATCCTATTTTAAAGATAGATGAAAATCATTTACATCATATTTTTAAAGATAGATGAAAATTAGTTTATGGAGGTATCATCTTTCTCAATCGGTCTTATTGGTGTTGTATAGATTATCCGGTGAAATTTCTTTGGCTTGTTAGCAGTAAGCCCATCAACTGCAACAAATATACTAGCGTAATCCTATAATGATTTGTGTACTACTATAAAAGCAGTTCAAATCTAACAAAAGAAGTTATTCATTCGGCATATGCGAGTGATTTGATGCTCCGTCTCTATTCTCTCATGCATGGCCTAAATAGGTATCTCTAAAGCATCTACAAACCCAAATTAGTACATACAATCAATACAAACAAGGTTTACAAAATGAAACACATACAAGCATGTAACAAAAACTTTCATTTTTGATTATAACAATTAAAATCATAGTTCATTCATAATGAGTATTGATCGTAAATTCAACCCGAATGAAACCGGTTCCATCCTAGTATAAAACATGGATGAACCATGTACACCATAGATTAACCCTCATATTCATCTTAGTTTGAAACTAGATGAAACCAGTTTCAACCTAGTATAAACATTGATGAAACAATATACGTGACATACTAATTTAAACATGGATGAAAACAAACAACAACCAAATTCAGAACAGGGTGAAACCAGATTCATACTAGTTAAAAATTGTTGAGAACAAATTCAAGTATATTTATAGTAGGTAAACATGTACACTGCAGATTTCACCTGAATGAAACTATGTTTCATCATAGTTTAAACCTACTGAAACTAAACAAATTGCAGATAAAATATGGATGAAACCGGTTTTCTTCATAGTTTACTCCTTCTAAAAAATATAAACTGCAACTGGTTACATCCTAGTTTAAACCTGCTGAAATTGCAGACAAACTTGGATAGAACCAGTTTCATCTAATTTTATACTTGGATAGAACCAAGCAAGCAATGAGACAACAACATTCCATGGATAGCTTACCACATACAAAGTCACTCTAACTACACCTGGATAAATCCAATTTCTTCCTAGTTTGATTGGGTTAGAGAGAAAACCAATTTCATAGCATAAATATGACAATTCTATAAATCTGGGATTGATGATTTCAGTTTCATCCACTAATATGATGTTATTATTCTCATATTCGTTAAAACTATGACCTACAAGATATGCAAACCAGTTACAATCACTTTCCAAAAGCCACTGAATGTTGGAACCCTCACAATCTAGTAATGCCAAGATAACCAGACCAACAACAGTGTAGATGATACTACTATGGATCACATTTAGAAAAGAAGCATAAAATTTCAGAGATGCTATATGCATAACCTAGCTACCATGTAATGACCGCGAGGTCTAGTCTCACATCCTAACCAGGAATCTAGGTCAAGTTTAACCTCAGTCGCAAATCTCAACTGTCATGAAACTATAATTTCATCATAGTTTAAACCTGGATGAAACTGTTTTAATCTAGGAATCCGACACATATAGCATGCTAATTTCATCTCAGTTAGACATGTACAATCCATATTAAACCTGGATGAAACTGTTTTCATCTAGTTTTAAACTGCTAGAACAATATAAACTGCAGATTAAACTTGGATGAAACCAGTTCCATCATAGTTTAAACATGCTGAAAGAATACACAGATGCAAACAAAATTCATCCATCATAACACATGAAAAAACTCAAATAACCAGATGCAAACCAAATTCATCAAAAACATACAATGAAATTGGAAAATAAAATCAACCAATTTTATTAAATAAAATCGAGTTTCATCCACACATCCATTGAAATGAAAATAAAACAACCAATTCAACAAATTAACCCACTGAAATGAAAATAAGAACAACCAATTCAACAAGTTAATCATGCAATTCTGAAAATAAGAACAAAACAGAGTTAGGGTTTCAAATGTTACGAGTTCTAAGAGACATTTCTGTAGATCGATTGAAACCCTAATTCTTCCAATACACAGAACTGATCGATTGAAACCCTAATTCTTAGAATATGCTAGAAACCTCTCATGATGTAGTGTTCATGGTGTTTGCAGACGTTGGATGAAGCTCGATTTTACGACAGTGTTGATGGTGAGGAGAAAAGGATGGACGAAACCAACTTCTGATAGTGATGATGGTCAGGAGACGGTGGATGAAAACGATTTATGGTAGGTTTATGGTGAGGAGACGGTGGAGGAAAATGATTTTCTGGTAGTGTTGATTATGAGGAGACGGTGGAGGAAGTTGAAGTTACTGGTAGTGAGAAGAAGATGAAGATGTTAGAGGTCTCTTTTGTGATAGAAAATAAGATCGATATATTCTAGACAGAGAAAAGAGTAGTAAAGTCTGTTCCCATATAAAAAAAATATCCCGTCCATTTGACCCAGGAAAAAATTTACCCGTCCATCTCAACCAGGAATAGTATTTTTTTGGCCAAATAGCCCATTTTCTGAAAAAATAAACTCTCCCGTAACCAATCACACGCACAAAAATGAGACTGCCTGCTAGTCCTAGGTAAGTGGCCTAATCCTATGCAACTTTAGCTTTTTGTGTGTTGGGTTGGCACACTCCCAAACAATTTGGTATCCCCTATTAGCAATCTTGAACATATGGTAATACTCCGTTATGTCGCTCTAAAACCGTCGGCTTGACAGCCTGTTATCCGTGTCTTCCAATGCCTATATAAAGGCATGATTTATTCTGATCTGAAGGTTGTGGTATCACATTGGATTTCTTTGATCCTATCCCTACTTGGTTGTTGAGTTCACTGTGGCGATACTGACACCAATTCCTTGTATATCTATTGTTAAAGCAGTCCCAAACCTTCTGTTTATCTCTCTGTCTTTCGAGATATGAAAGTAGAACTTTGGCTAGTCAATTTCCTTGTTTATATATATACAACGAGGGACTAGAGGAGGAGTAAAAACAACCAAAACCAGGGATGGATCCTCTTTCGAGATATGTTTATTTTTCAATCTGACCTGGGCTGATACCCAGCCCAAAACTGAAGGGTTGGATTTTTATTTTACACGGATGGACTAGAGGACTACCTGGACTAAAGCACAATTTAGCCATCTCATAGGTTTGTTTAGACTAGAAACCCCATTCAAAACGTACTTTTTTCTTGATTCTTATTCCAGCCATAAATTTTCTATATGGTGTCTTTGAGATAAAAAAACATTGCACAATTTTTAAAAACATTGTCTAGGACACACTTGAAAACAAACGGTTGTTTCTCCGATGAAGAATTCTGGTGGCCTTTGTTGCGCCACCTAGCATTGTGATTGCTGGGTCTAATTGTCCCACTTGTTTTATCTCTATTAGGATTCTATTATTTATTTTTGTTTTTAAAATGAATTCTATTGGATTTCATCCACCATCGTAGCTCCAAATGTCCGGATATAAAATTTGGAATCCAGTTTAAGAAAGTAACAATGCATCAGTTTGGCGGAGCTCATACCATTGCATATAGAACTAACAAATCTTAACAAATCCTTACAGTTGGATCGATAAATTGGTATCACCCCCGCTAAAATTAGCATCACTTTTATAAATCATGTACAAAACTAGCACCCCTGCATTTCCTCAGCCAGCAGACCCCACTCTAATGTGAGTAGTGCGATTTTTAATGAGTAGTGCTATGTTGACCGGGATTGTCCCCCGCAGGCGAATTGTAGGGGTGTGGAGTATTTGCACTGTGGGTCCCATTAGGTTGTGTGTATCGGGAAATCCCACGGTATTTCAACCCCGGTACACGTAGCATTATTGGTTTTTAATTTTTTCACCTTGGCGGTGCGCTTAGAATCGTTGTATTTTTTTATTTTATTTTTGCCATAGACCTGTCTCCGGGCCATAATGTCATGAGGCGAAAAAAATGGGGGAAGAATCTATGGGGTGTGAAGCATTTCCGGCTCATTAGTCGTGCCATCAGTGCGAACCAATTAACCCTCTATTCCTGTTAATTCAAGTCTTTCTTCTCGGAAACAACAACAAAAACCCCAATTTCAGAAAAACAACAGAAAACCCTAATTTACTTCTCTCGCACTACCAGAAATTCGCAGCTGAAAGGAGGAGATAACACCACACCACAATGTCAAGCCTTCCTGAAGAGTTGTACCTCGACATTGTATTGAGGGTACCGGTGAAATCAACATTCGTCTGTAAGTGTGTTTGTAAATCTTGGTTTCAAATAATTTCTAATCCTAATTTTGTTAAATCCCATCTTAATCTTACCACACAAAGAAACAATAATCACAGTCTATTGATTCAAAGTACTAAGATGTATTTAAGATTTGATTCATTATCATCGTCAAATGATGCTGTTATTGTTAGATTGGATCCCCCCTACAGAAATACTAAATTGTTGGGTTCATGTGATGGAATAGTATACGGCTGGAATTTTATGCTGGATTTCTATTTTCTGTGGAATCCAGCCACAAGGGAATAGAAAGAATTACTCCAATCACCAGACGAATATCATATGTGCCAAGGTGGATACTATGGTTTTGGTTATGATTCTAAGACTGGCGATTACAAATTGGTAAAGTTTGATGAAATGAAGGGGAGTACTTCAGTCGTAATCTATTCTTTAAAATTAAATTCATGGAAAAGCTTTGTATCCATCCAGTATGTGTTTCCTTATTGTGAAATGCGTGGGGTGCCTTTCAATGGAGCTCTTCATTGGTTCGGGGTAAAACGTCCTCCACGGTGATAGTCACAATCGATTTCTGCGAAGAAAGATTTGAAGAAATGCAACTACCAATGGCACTACCAACGGATCAACATTATATGAACATGGGTGTTTTGGAAGAGTGCCTTTGTGTACTTGCTCATATTAAGGAGACTTTTGAAGTATGGATAATGTCAGACTATGGAGTTTCGCAATCTTGGACTAAACTTTATACAATTATGTATAGGAGCTTAATGTGTGATTACCGTTGTCATGTGGAGCTTATTGGGTCTTTCAAGAATGGTGAGATACTGTTCAGGGCCACAAGCGACGTAATCTCATATAACTCAGAGTGTGGAACTTCTAGAAAAACAGAAATTGATTACATCGACAATGGAGGGGCAGCGAAATATTTTGAAATCTTAGTTTCTCTAAACTCTAATACTCTTGTGGAAAGAAAGAGAAAGAGAGATATCACTTATGTCTTGATGACGACTAAGATGCTAAACATGTGAGTATGCTAGGAATGGAATAACCTGTTAAAGGATAACAAACTCTAATACTCTTGTGGAAAGAAAGAGAAAGAGAGATAGGAGTTTCATAATGGAATGAGAGACATAGGCTTGAATCAGAATGTTGTTGCATTGCTTTGCAATGTGGATTTACAACGATATGGTGACAATTTCGTGTCACATTGGGGATCCTTACTGGCTATCTGTCTCAAGTTAAGTTAGAGAGATAAAAATTCTTAAAACTTGTGTTGAATGACATGGAATTGCTGTTTTGCGCATCTATAGCATTTTCGAAGAAATGTTCATCTGTGTGTCATGTTTGCAGCTTTTAGTATTAAGCAAAATAACTCATAATTTCTTTGGTAATGCAGGAGGCAGAGAAACTCTTCTTGGTATGGGGAGTGGGTCATTTTATCCATAATTTTGCAGGTTTCCACTTTTCTTAGAATAAAAAAAAAAAAAAAAAAAATCAATTGCATAATATTTCTGTTTTGTTCGAGGACCAGCAAAATATAAGTGTGGGGTGTTGATAAGCATGTATATGCTACATTTTATACCCATATTTATATTAGCTACGATACAATATTTTAGTTACTAATACTATTTTAGTGCTTTTGTAGAAAGTACAAGTGAATTCGATCATCCAGCGAATAAACAACAAAATGTGAGACTTAATAGTGTTTGCGACGAAAATGGAAAAATGTGGTTGGCCTGGTAGTTCCATATATCAGCAACCACAATGATGAAATGTGGTTGGCCTGGTATTTCCATGTATCAACAACCACAATGGTCAATTATGCTGGCCTGGAATTTCTATATATGAGCAACACTTATTATGCTGGCCTGGTATTTCCATGTATCAGCAGCCGGGTTGGCCTGATATTTCCATGTATCAGCAACCACAATTATGAAATGGGTTGGCCTGGTATTTTCATATATCAGCAACCACAATGATGAAATGAGGTTGGCCTGGTATTTCCATATATCAGCATCCACAATGAAAATAATTACAAAATGTAGCTGGCCTGGTATATCCATATATATCAGCAGCATAAAATTGTTTCATAGGCGACGCACAAACGCAACAAAGTAATTTAAATCAAACTGGGGTTGGCACATGCAAATTGAAAATGAGAAGTATTTTATCTTTCTTATTTTATTACAAATATATTCCACCGGGAAGGATAATTTATTTGTCATGTGAAGAATTAATTGAGGAATATTTACACGTGAGATTATTTTGCAGATAAAATAATTCTTTCTTCATTTGGGAGCTTTTGGAAATAAGGAGAGTTTATTATTTCATTGGAAGAACGAGGTGGCAATACTATTTGGGAAAATATACTGATGACGACATGAAATTGTGTGCAAGTATTTCATGGAATAATTTATTTTGATACTTTGTTGAATGAAATAAAAGAAATGGAAGGTGTATAATAAGGATGTCGAATATTTGAGAGAGGAGGAACGGCTTCAGAGCCGCAGAGGAGAAGCAAGGGTTTTGTGATTTTGATTTCATTTTCTCCATGATTTGCTAAATCGTTTGTTAGGGTCTAGATGGAAGCCATTTAATTGTTTAAACACTACGATGATATCTCTAATAATAATTCATTGACTAGTAATTTCTCGTCATAGAGTTTGGTGATTAATCGTTTATGGTTGTTTTGATTATCTATGCTTTTCAATTGATATTTCGTTCTTCGGTTAAATCCATTGACATGATATGCTTTAGGATTGCTAGGTAATGCTTTAGAATCACTACCCATGAAGCGAAGGAAATTACAGCGGAGAAACAATATTTTAGAATTTAACATACCATCTTCCGAGGCATGAGATTGAGTTCAATATTTGTCTTGAGTAATACATAGAGATTAGTTGAGTTTATATGATCGAATTGGTAGAAATCGAAAACCTTAATAACCCATAACCCATTTGGTTACGATTATTTATTGTTTCATTTTGTTTCGGATATCTGAAAAATCCTTAAACATCATCCTATTGATTAGTTAATTTTTGGTATTAGTTGGTAGAGTATTTCACACTCCTCGTAGGAACAACTTGTACTTGCGATTGTCTACTAGTTGGACGTTGTGCGCTTGCAGTATTTTAATGTAGGTTTCCTAACCTACCAAGTTTTTGGCACCGCTGTCGGGGAGTGGTTGAAAAATATTCTTTTGTTGATATCATTGTATATAGTTTATTTTTAGTTTTTGTACATAATTTATTTTTATTTTTATTTTAAATTTACTTTAGTCATTTTATGCAGTTTGCTTGATTTCTTTTTAGGTACCTTAGTCCGAAGTGCTGCGGGCGAAAAGCAAGTATGTACTCGGAAATCTTTTGCAAGAGCCACTTAGAAGATCCATTAGAGGTTTTCTTAGCTCATTTTGGTTTTGGTTTTGATGATGATAGTGTTATTTGTGAAGTCAATGCCTTGTTAGACTCCGCATCATTGCTAGACACTAATAAATGGAACCCCAAATTAGAACCTCTAGTTTTGTCGATCCGACCTTGATCCTTAAGCCATTAAGTTCTGAATTTTTTCGTCTTGATGTTAATAATAAAACCGCTTTAAATGATAATGGGTCTATGAGTCGTGATATTATTGATCCATTGAGCTCTTGTTCCGCGGAAATTAATTCAGCTGATTTAGAACCTGATTTAGAGCGTGTTCCGCGAATAAAAACTGTCAAACAATCTGAATTTTTTGCATATGGGAATGATTTACTTATCCCATCTATGCATTATTTTAATATCACTTAAAGTTTTCGATTGAGAATGAATTTACATACCATTATGGAGGTTTATAGTGTTCACAGGGACATATCTTCAGCTGACCGGATTAGTTGAGATGATCCTCAACTTTTTAGACCCTATATATATGATTGAATGTCTACTTTGGGGTACCAACTTCACCTTGTTTGAGACTACATGATATTGGCAAGTAGGGAAAAAAATACATTTCGCTTCATGGGAGTCAACCCATCAGATTTGTTCCCTCTACTCTATCTCTTATTTTTATTGTTTATTTTTGTATTTCCCATCTTAATTTCTACGTTGGATGACTCAATTATATTGAGGACAATATAAAATTTAAGTGTGTAGGACTGGGTCATTATCCATATTTTGCAGGTTTCCACTTTTCTTAGAATAAAAAATAAATAAAAATCAATTGCGTAATATCTCTGTTTTGCTCGAGGACCAGCAAAATATAAGTTTAGGGGTGTTTATAAGCATGTATATGCTACATTTTATACCCATATTTATATTAGCTATGATACAATATTTTACTTACTAATACTATTTTAGTGCTTTTGTAGAAAGTACAAGTGAATTCGATCATCCAGCGAATAAACAGCAAAATGTGAGACTTAGTGGTGTTTGCGACGAAAATGGAAAAATGTGGTTGGCCTGGTAGTTCCATATATCATCAACCACAATGATGAAATGTGGTTGGACTGGTATTTCCATGTATCAGCAACCACAATGGTCAATTATGCTGGCCTGGTATTTCTATATATGAGCAGCACTTATTATGTTGGCCTGGTATTTCCATGTATCAGCAGCCGGGTTGGCCTGGTATTTCCATGTATCAACAACCACAATTATGAAATGGGGTTGGTCTTGTATTTCCATATATCAGCAACCACAATGATGAAATGAGGTTGGCCTGGTATTTCCATATATCAGCAACCACAATGAAAATAATTACAAAATGTAGCTGGCCTGGTATCTCCATATATATCAGCAGCATAAAATTGTTTCATAGCGCGAGCCACAAACACAACAAAGGAATTGAAATCAAACTGGGGTTGGCACATGCAAAATGAAAATGAGAAGTATTTTATCTTTCTTACTTTATTACAAATATATTCCACCGGGAAGGATAATTTATTTTCCATGTGAAGAATTAATTGAGGAATATTTACACCTGATATTATTTTGGAAATAAAATAATTCTTTCTTCATTTGGGAGCTTTTGGAAATAAGGAGAGTTTATTATTTCGTTGGAAGAACGAGGTGGCAATACTATTTGGGGAAAGATACTGATGACGACATCAAATTGTGTGCAAGTATTTCATGGAATAATTTATTTTGATACTTTGTTGAATGAAATAAAAGAAATGGAAGGTGTACAAGAAGGATGTCGAATATTTAAGAGGGGAGGAACGGCTGCAGAGCCGCAGAGGAGAAACAAGGGTTTTGTGATTTTGATTTCATTTTCTCCATGATTTGGTAAATCGTTTGTTAGGGTCTAGATGGAAGCCATTTAATTGTTTAAACACTACTATGATATCTCTAATAATAATTCATTGACTAGTAATTTCTCTTCATAGAGCTTGGTGATTAATCGTTTATGGTTGTTTTGATTATCTATGCTTTTCAATTTATATTTCGTTCTTCGGTTAAATCCATTGACATGATATGCTTTAGGATTGATAGGTAATGCTTTAGAATCACTACCCATGAAGCGAAGGAGATTACAACGGAGAAACAATATTTTAGAATTTAACATATCATCTTCCGAGGCATGAGATTGAGTTCAATATTTGTCTTGAGTGATACATAGAGATTAGTTGAGTTTATATGATTGAATTGGTAGAAATCGAAAACTTTAATAACCCATAACCCATTTTGTTACGATTATTTATTGTTTCATTTTGTTTCGGATATCTGAAAAATCCCTAAACATCATCCTATTAATTAGTTAATTATTGGTATTAGTTGATAGAGTATTTCACACTCCTCGTGGGAACGACTTGTACTTGTGATTGTTTACTAGTTGGACGTTGTGCGCTTGCAGTATTTTATTGTAGGTTTCCCAACCTACCAAGTTTTTGGCGCCCCTGCCGGGGAGTGGTTGAAAAATACTCTTTTGTTGATATCATTGTATATAGTTTATTTTTAGTTTTTGTACATAATTTATTTTTATTTTTATTTTAAATTTATTTTAGTCTTTTTATGCAGTTTGCTTGATTTCTTTTTAGGTACCTTAGTCCGAAGTGCTGCAGGCGAAAAGAAAGTATGTACTAAGCAAGCTTTTGTAAGAGCCACTTGGAAAATCCATTAAAGGTTTTCTTAGGTCATTTTGGTTTTGGTTTTGATGATGATAGTGTTATTTGTGAAGTCAATGCCTTCTTAGACTCCGCATCATTGCTAGACACTAATAAATAGAACCCCAAATTAGAACCTCTAGTTTTGTCGATCCGACCTTGACCCTTAAGACATTAAGTTCTGAATTTTTTCGTCTTGATGATATTAATAATGAAACCGCTTTAGATGATAATGGGTCTATGAGTCGTGATATTATTGCTCCATTGAGCTCTTGTTCTGCGGAAATTAATTCAGCTGATTTAGAGCGTGTTCCGTGAATAAAAACTGTCAAACAATCTGAATTTGTTACGTATGGGAATGATTTACTTATCCCATCTATGCATTATTTGAATATCACTTAAAGTTTTCGATTGGGAATGAATTTACATACCATTTTGGAGGTTTATAGTGTTCACAGGGACATATCTTCAGTTGACCGGATTAGTTGAGGTGATCCTCAACTTTGTAGACTCTATATATATGATTGAATGTCTACTTTGGGGTACCAACTTCACCTTGTTTGAGACTACATGCTATTGCCAAGTAGGGAAACAAATACGTTTCGCTTCATGGGAGTCAACCCATCAGATTTGTTCCCTCTACTCTATCTCTTATTTTTATTGTTTATTTTTGTATTTCCCATCTTAATTTCTACGTTGGATGACTCAATTACATTGAGGAAAATATAATTTTTAAGTGTGGGGGAGTGGGTCATTATCCATATTTTGCAGGTTTCCACTTTTCTTAGAATAAAAAAATAAAATAAAAATCAATTGCATAATATCTCTGTTTTGCTCGAGGACTAGCAAAATATAAGTGTGGGGGTGTTGATAAGCATGTATATGCTACATTTTATACCCATATTTATATTAGCTATGATCCAATATTTTAGTTACTAATACTATTTTAGTGCTTTTGTAGAAAGTACAAGTGAATTCGATCATCCAACGAATAAACAACAAAATGTGAGACTTAATGGTGTTTGCGACGAAAATGGAAAAATGTGGTTGGCCTAGTACTTCCATATATCTGCAATGATGAAATATGGTTGGCCTGGTATTTCCATGTATCAGCAACCACAACGATCAATTATACTGGCTTGGTATTTCTATATATCAGCAACACTTATTATCCTGGCCTGGTATTTCCATGTATCAACAGTCGGGTTGGCCTGGTATTTCCAAGTATCGACAACCACAATTATGAAATGAGGTTGGCCTGATATTTCCATGTATCAGCAACCACAATGATGAAATGAGGTTGGCCTGGTATTTCCATATATCATCAACCAAAATGAAAATAATTACAAAATGTAGCTGGCCTTGTATCTCCATATATATCAGCAACATAAAATTGTTTCATAGGCGAGGCACAAACGCAACAAAGGAATTGAAATCAAACTTGGGTTGGCACATGCAAACTGAAAATGAGAAGTATTTTATGTTTCTTACTTTATTACAAATATATTCCACCGGGAAGGATAATTTATTTGCCATGTGAAAAATTAATTGAGGAATATTTACACGTGAGATTTTGCAAATAAAATAATTCTTTCTTCATTTGGGAGATTTTGCGAATAAGGAGAGTTTATTATTTCACTGGAAAAACGAGGTGGCAATCCTATTTGGGGAAAGATACTGATGACGACATCAAATTGAGTGCAAGTATTTCATGAAATAATTTATTTTGATACTTTGTTTAATGAAATAAAAGAAAGGGAAGGTGTATATAAAGGATGTCGAATATTTGAGAGGGGAGGCACGGCTGCAGAGCCGCAGAGGAGAAACAAGGGTTTTGTGATTTTGATTTCATTTTCTCCATGGTTTGATTAATCGTTTGTTAGGGTCTAGATGGAAGCCATTTAATTGTTTAAACGCTACGATGATATCTCTAATAATAATTCATTGACTAGCAATTTCTCTTGATATAGCTTGGTGATTAATCGTTTATGTGGTTGTTTTGATTATTTATGCTTTTCAATTGATATTTCATTCTTCCGTTAAATCCATTGACGTGATATGCATTAGGATTGATAGGTAATGCTTTAGAATCACTACCCGTGAAGCGAAGGAGATTATAGCGGAGAAACAATATTTTAGAATTTAACATACCATCTTCCGAGGTATAAGATTTAGTTCAATATTTGTTTTGAGTAATACATAGAGATTAGTTGAGTTTGTATGATTGAATTGGTAGAAATCAAAAACCTTAATAACCCATAACCTATTTTTTTACGACTATTTATTATTTCATTTTGTTCCGGATATTTGAAAAATCCCTAAACATCATCCTATTGATTAGTTAATTCTTGGTATTAGTTAGTAGAGTATTTCACACTCCTTGTGGGAACGACCTGTACTTTCTATTGTCTACTAGTTACACGTTGTGCGCTTGCAATATTTTATTGTAGGTTTCCCAACCTACCAACAACTTTGCTCTTCACTGCTGCAGTTCAGCTGATCGAAGCTACTGCAGTACAACTATGTTCGCAGCTGCTGCAGTGCAACTTTGCTCGTCGTTGCTGCAGTCCAGCTGATCGTAGCTACTGCAGTCCAGCTCTGTTCACAGATCTTGAAGTCCAGGCGATCGCAGCTGCTGCAGTGCATCTTTACTCGTTGTTGTTGCAGTCCAGCTGATCAAAGTTGATGCAGTCCAGCTCTATTTGCAGCTCCTGCATTCCAAGTTGATCACAGCTACTGCAGACCTACTTTTCTTAAAGCTATTACAACCCAGTTTTGCTCATTACTGCATAGGACGGTTTTTGTAGCCGTCACAGTCCAGTTTACCGAAATCATTGCAATCCAGTTCCTCAGCAACTATTGTGATCTAGTCGACAACGCTGCTGCTATCCTGATTCATATAACTACTGGAGACATATAAAGATCGATGTTACATCCAGTAGCACTACCAAGACCATTGGAGGTCCAACAACGCACAAAGTATGTTATAATCTCAACTACTAAAGGGTCACACCCTTTCGCTCGCAACTACCTCGGCTCATTCCGTAATTGACAGTAGCTTAATACCAACAACTAGTACTACCTAGTTTGGTCGGAAATTTCTTACAGTCTGCAAATTCAAATTTCTTTTACAACAACAGCTCACACATATTCCAGCCGAGTGACATCAAATATAACTCATTTTTTCCATACAACAGTTACTAATCAAGTTCTACACAACTACCACAGTTCATTTTACATCAATAGTTACAGATCACTTTCAACACCACTCCTCTGCAGCATCACGCTTCCGTTGCAGTCTAGTTCAGCCTTCAGTCCATTTTTTGCATACAACAACGATTCATGCCCAACTTTTGCCCACCGATCTCCCAGTCACAATAGCCTCACTTGGGGGCGTCTTGATTGTAATTTCCGCAAACAACAAGGGAAGTTTTCCAAATCACCTCAGCATCAATAATCCACACTTGGGGGAGAGTTTTGTCATTGACTAAGGAAAACGAAAATTTCTTAACCCCCAACAAGTTGGAGGTTAAGAGGGGGCGATGTTTGTACTATAAGTAAAAATGCCACATAATGGGACAAATTGGTACTTGAATCATCTATTGGCCCTCATCCAAGCCTGCTAACCAGTCAACCGAAGAAGCCCACCAGCCTTCCCAGTATTACATAAAATCAATGACCGGTCAACGGTCAAAGTCAACACCCGGTCAATGGTCAAAATCATCTCCCGGTCAATGGTCAAGGTCAATGGAAAAGTCAACAACCGGTCAACGATCAAAATCAACCATAAGTGAATGTCAAGGACGTGTTGCCGATGGTGCTGCCATGCAGTTTGCACTCATGTTGCCAATGATGCTGCCATAAAGTTTCCATTTATGTTGCCAGCAGTGCTGTCAGTCAATTCCCAGCTAAATACTCTATCGCACTGCCATCCAGTCTCTACCCGTGCTGTCAGCTGGCCTGCCATCTAGCCTTCATACATGCTACCAACCATTATGCATGTCGGCCAATCAATCCAGTCTGCCAGCCAGCATCCATCCATACTGCCATCCATTAAGCCTGTTAACAATCATTCCAGTCTGCCAGCCAGCATGCATAATTTCTACTGGAGGCATGAATGAGTAGTTTCATGCGAATTAATTCAAGAGGCATGAATGAGCAGTTTCATGCGAATTAATTCAGGAGGAATGCATTATTAATTCCAGCGGTTTCATGCAGAATTTAACACGGAGGCATGCAATATAATTCCAGCAGTTTCATACAGAATTGAACATGCAAAATTAATTCGAGTAGTTTCATGCAGAATTTAAGATAGGGGCATGAATGAGCAGTTAATGTCATTTATGTTTATACTGAAATTAGATATTGAACTTTATAAATAGGGAGGAGCAGAAATCATAGAGAGGCGGCCAATATAAGAAAAGAGCATTGTAATTCTAAATATCAATAAAATACCACTCCCATAGGGGATTCGTCCATGGACGTAGGAAAACCATGCCGAACAATGTTAAACCTGTGTCTCTTTATTTGTTCTCCAATTCGCCTCCTAACCCAAAACACACATCAAATAATCGATTCAATCGTGTTTCGTTCCCAAACGTAACTTTGGGTACAAATAGTGCTGAATGCTAAGATCAGAAGTTGTCTAGGAACATGAACGTTGTAAAACCTAATTTTTTGTTTAAAAAATAAAAAATCCCTGGAAATCACTGCAACACTATCTTCAAAACCAAAATTGTATCCAACACCATCGACACCACCATAGGAAACAAAAACAAAGAAACGTCATCAACAGAAGCACAAAAACACCAATAAATTACCTAAATCACCTGCTCCTGTCTTTCCCGAACGATAAGGAGAAAAAAATTGGGTCAAAAGAACGAACTCAAACCAATTAAACAAACGAAACTAAGAAAAACCTTTAGAATGGTACGGTTGATCCCTCATCTTCGCCACCAACCAGATCTTTTATATTTTATTAATAGTTTTAGAATTAAACCAAATGGAAGAACCTAAAAGAAAAACCCTAAATTAGTCTTGTTTTTGAAACACATAGATTAAACACAAACAGTACCTGAAATTAGTCACCATACGCCCTTTTTATCTTGAGCAATGGGTATTACCGATATCTTTAACCAGACCCCCCCAAGTTTCCAAGACTCCCTGGTTTTCGGATTTCATTAATCACGAAGAATAATTGTAATGTGCTTCTACCATGGGCGACTAATTCTACCATAGGATAATCAACCTGTCTACTTATTAACTGGCAATGAAAGAAACTCTCAACTATAAAAATATCGTTTCCCATTCAAATACTTGTAGTCGTCGCTTGATTCAATGTTTCTGGAACTCTTTGATTTAAACTGTTTTCTGAAGGGGGAAGATTACGGATTTCCTTCTTTAACACGAACTTCAGATTTGCTTAATAAGCGATTTCCTTTTCTTTCGATGAATCACCCATTTCCTTTTTTAACAGAATTCCTGAATTACGTGTGAAACAAAGAGTTTCACGTTTTATTTTATTTTATTTTATTTTTTATTTATTTAAAAATTTGGACGTAAGTTTTGTCCATCCAAATTAAAGTGCAGTTAAGTATTGGTGTAAACACGGTGTAAATAAATAATTCAGGTTTAAATTTTAACGTAAGCATTGTCTACCTACTTTTTTGTCAACACCGTAACTAACTAACAGTTAAGTAGCTTATGTAAACAAAGTGTAGCAAAATTTTAATTATTACTACCAATAGAGTTATGCCAAGTGTCCTCACCATAGCTTGTACATTAGAAAAGGCCTTTCTAGTCCAATAAGAAGTGAGGGTTTCATCACCGTTTAATGTGGGAGTTTTATTTATCAACGCCTTTAAGGGGGAAGATGTAATATGTTAGTGATTAGAAAGACGATGAATTACAAATTGCTAAGAAATCTAAAGTTACAAAGAAAAAAATATTTTGGTTTGCTGTTTTTACTGCTCTCACATTGTAAACATTGTTTAATTAATGAACCCTTGAAGCAATGGGAACAGAGAAATCCTATCAGCTATCTCGAACCCTGATAGACTACACATCATTCGATCATTTTGAACCTTCTTACCTTTGCTCATTTTAGTTTTAAAAACATCTGTAGAAACACTTCATAATTTATTTCTTCCATTTTTATTTTCCTCGGGTATACCTTAACTGAAAACTATAGTATGTATAACGTTTAGTTCATTCAAGTGAATTCGCAATAATATTTGTCATCTTTCGCATTTGCTGCTTACCCACCTTTGCGCTTTTACCCTCTAAGAAAACTGAATGATACGACATATTATTGAGAATGATCATCATAAGGTACAAAACGGCGGGATGGAAAATTTTGGAGTTTAGAAAGGATTGGAACAGGTGTAAGTAATATCGGTGGAAGAGTTTGGTGTTTTAGAAGACCGTGCAGGTTCAACTAAGGGGATGTGGAGGCTGGAATTTGAACTTGAAGATGATTGATGATAAACTGGAGGTTTTGGGACGAATTGTTAAGATTGGTTTGAGTGACATCAAGATCAGGTTCAGACTCAATATGTATAGTAAAGGCTGGCTTTGGGATAGAGACTGAAATTGGCTCCTCAATATCCATAGGTGAAGTTTCAGAAGTGGTAACAGTATTATGAGAAGTGTTTTGATTGGTAAGTAGCTTAACCTTCCGAGATAGATTCTGTTTTTGGATTTTCTTCACCTTCCTACGATTCCTCTGTTTTTTCTTAGCGTGGTGAATTGGCTTACGCGGAATAACATTGAGTCAAAGAACTTGAATGACTCCGTTGATATTTCCTTGAATTGCGCAAATCTTGAACATGCTGATTGGAATTTGAATTTCCTGAAGGTGTAGTGATCAATCCATAATCAAACAGATTTGAAATACCCACAATTGAAATTATGACCGTATAAACACAGTGATCTGTACGGAGTTGCACTGCTCTAGGGATAAAGTTTATTCCTTTAGAGTTTCTGAAGCTCAATAGCACTTAGGTCCTCCAGCTTTAGAGTAACAGGATGAATCAATAAGAGTTCACCACATATCGTTCCGAGAACCCTCATAAGCTTCGATGTCCATTCCATAGACGTCAATTTAGCATCCGCATAGGCCATAACAGCTGAGCTCATGTTAAATCACAATTAAGTTCTCATCACGCGTTATAAGAATCTTTTGACATTCAAACGGGCCGAAATAAACGAAACTCACTCTTAAAATGACTGATTATGACCGATCATGACCAACTGAACTGAAAATGGTGTAAAGAAGACCAAACACTAACAAGGTGGTAATCCAAATCCAGGTAAGATATAGAATAAGGAATTGTACGCCATAACAAATGCAACTGCCTCCGGCCTACGTATGTATGACATGGACTTGAATTGACATTCTCATTCCTTTGTCTGTATTTAATAATGTAGGCTAGCAATTATTTTGGGAGTTATGTCTTCTTCATAGTTCAATACTCTTGACATGCGTTTAAACTGGGTGGACAACCAAAATGAGAAAATTTTTGTTAAAACTGCGTGGACGACCACCATAAGAAAATTCTTGGCAAGCCTTTAAACTGCATGGACGACCACTATAAGAAAATTGACTGTGTCACCGTAGTACAGTGGTAAAGTTATTAGGTGATGGAGGGTACCAGTGACTTGCGTTGGAAACTCGCAGCCCACCAAAATTTTGACAGTAAGTTATACGTACATCACTCCCATGTTGCATGTTCCCCGAAAACACTTGTCGTGTGACGTTTAACAATAAGTTATACGTACGTCACTTCCGTGCTGCATGTTTCCCTAAAACACTTGTCCTGTGACGTTCTATCATGAAAATATCTTTGGACAAGATGAAATGAAAACGTGTGCATGTAAAATGTAATAATGACTCGGTTAGTAAATACATATATATATATATATATATCCATCCGGACCATCCCATTAATAACATTGATAGAGAGAAAAAAAGAAAGTTGAGAGATTTGCATTGAACATTGGCACCAACTAATAATATGATCTCTGCAATGTCTCAAATTATTCACTATCCACTCCTAAATTCTTCTTCCCCATCTTGTTCTTCATCATCGTTACGGTCCCCTTTCACCTCCACCCCATTCTCGAGCCGGTTGCCTGTTAGCACCAAACGCCTTGCACAATCAGAAGACTCCGTGCACTTTCAGTACCAACCTGCAATTTGGGATAACCATTTTGTTGAATCAGTACCAAAGACTAATTACATGGCGATCATTGTATTAATTTTCCACTCGAGTAGTTCATTATATGAACTGGTTCATCTTCTAAGATTATACTAATTACTACTACTTTTTTATATGCAGCACAAAACAGATACGGAATTACCCGTGAAGAACATAAAACAACAAGTGAAGGGTTTGCTTAAGAATGCAGTAAAACCACTGGAGAAGCTTGAGTTGATCGATGCGATTCAAAGACTCGGAATGAGTTACTTTATAGAGGAAGAGATTCTCAAAATCCTAGAGGACATGTACCATGACCGTGACGATGCACAGAAGATGAAAGATAACTTATATGCAACTTCTCTCAGATTTAGGCTTTTTAGGCAGTATGGTTTTTATGAATCTCAAGGTAGAGCCAGCTAAGTCCATGAGGTGTGGGCGTTTGCCCCTGTTAAATTCATGGTTTTTCAATTATATAGTGGGTTTGCTTTGTCGTTTCTTTTAGCTAATAACAAGTTTATCTTGCGTGTGGTAGATGTTTTTGACGAATTCAGACACGCGGAAGGTGGGTTCAAGGAAACTATTGTTTACGATATAAAGGGAATGCTGAGTTTATTTGAAGCGGCACATCTGCTTATGAAAGGGGAAAGCATCTTAAGTGAAGCCATACTCCTCACAAGAAAATATCTATCGGAAAATGGAAGCAACAAAAGTAAAAACATTAACATTAACCTTGATAAACAAGTTCGTCAATCTTTAGAGACACCATTTCACTGGAGGGTTCCAAGATCGGAAACTAGGTTTTACATTGAAGCATATGAGTCTCAAAATGATATGAATCCTCCTCTTCTTGAATTGGCTAAAGTAAATTTTAACATGGTTCAGGCTCAACACAAGATGGAACTCATGCATGTATTAAGGTGCATGTCTATTTTATACGTACATTTAAGGGCATATGCGGACTGCGGTCCGTTAGTTGCAATGATGTCTTACTGTACTAATTGTGCTATTATCTCATTTTTGGTTCAGATGGTGGAATGATATGGGGATTGCAAAGGAATTGTATTTTGCAAGAGATCGATTGGTTGAGTGCTTCTTATCAAATATTGGGGCTTGTTGGGAGCCACGACAAGGACGTTGTAGAGAATGGGTCACCAAAATTATGAGCTTTGCTCTAGTAATCGATGACATCTATGATTCTCATGGATCTTTAGAAGAACTAGAACTATTTACCGTTGCTATTGACAGGTATAATCCTATATACTCAAATTTCAACTACCTTAGCCGAAACTCTTATGGCGTTAATTTACAAATTTTCATTTGAAGGTGGGATTCCAAAGCCGTGGAGAACCTGCCATATTACATGAAGATATGTTTCTTAGCCCTCTTCAACACCGTGAATGAAATGGCTTTCGAGATACTCAGTGAACAACAATTTGACATCTTACCGCACTTAACCAAATCGGTATATGTGTACATTGTTGTTTTTGTTCTTTTTTTTTTCCATCGCCTAACTTTTTTAGAGAATTTGTGGATAATTGGCGTTGTTCTTCGTTTATTTAGTTGGCCAATTCGGTGAAGGCAATGTTGACAGAAGCAAAATGGTGCCATAATGAGTATGTCCCAACTTTTATGGAATATCAGCATAATGGGTCGGTGTCATCTGTTGGATATGTCTTTCTAATGGCTGCATATTTCACGACTAATCGAAGAATCAGTGATGATGCATTACAAGCCTTCGAAAACAATCATCCTCTAATATATTATTCATGTTTGCTGTGTCGACTTTCAAATGATCTCGCAACGTCTTCGGTATGTCATTCAAAAATTTGACAAAAATAAAATCAAAAATTACTGTTCGCACAATTCTTGTAGGAACTTATTAGACATGCCTTTTTCTTAATGCTGAATACAGGCAGAGGTAAAAAGAGGTGAAGTGGCGTCATCCATACACTGCTATATGCAAGAAACAAACGTCTCCGAAGACGATGCTCGTGAACACGTAAAAATCTTAATTATTGAAACGTTTAAAGAGATAAACCGCTACCTAATTGTTTCATCTCCGTTTGATCGTTCATTCGTGAACATAGTTCTAAATTTTGCAAGAACAACTTTGTTCATGTATCAACATGGAGACGGAATTGGAGCAGAACATTCAAAGAGCATAGAGCATGTTTTGTCTATGATTGTGAAACCAATTCACATCGACAGTCCTACCGATAAAGACTCATCTTAATTCCTATGTGCAATCCTAGGCTGTTTTCTTGCGTGTGATCTGTAATCCAGACTTAAAAAGAAAGAGGGACTGTTGGGGAAATTCTGCAGACAGATGGTTGATTATATATTTATGATACAAAAGAATAAGTCCATTGATTTGTGTCGATCAAGGCCACTACTTTATAAGCATTCACTTCTCGTAATATCTTTCTTTCTTTCCCGGAGGTCAGGTGCTTGCTCCCCCTCCTTTTTTTTTATTACTATAATCAATAAATGTTTTGTCTCCGATCCTTGCTTAAATAAAAAAAAGAAAATTTACCGAAAAATGATTAAATTTGTGCAAATGCGCTTGTATTCTCATAGCCTCTGTTTCTGTTGGCTTGTCCAACATTTTCTTAATATAACTTTATCCTTCGAAATACCATGAGTTCTCTGCAGTGGGCCATGAGTTTATTTTGGGCAACACATTGAGATGTGATGGAATAGTACCTAATTATTATATGCAACCACACAAAGATACCTGAGAAGAAGGGTAGACTAAGGACCATACTCATCCAAAATATCTTCCCCAAGTTGAGGTTGCAGATTTTTCTAATTGTTCAGTTGACCGGAAAATTAATTCAAACCAGATTTTATTATAAGAACTAAAAATCTTCTTCTTCTTCTTCGGAGAATTGGTTCAAATTTTCTATCTTTCCTTTTCCGGAGGTCATGAGCTTCCAGCACCATACTTTAAACAAAAGTTCGCTCATACTTATATCCACTGAGGGACGGATTAACCTTAGAAGAATGAATAGCGTGAATGTGATCACAGGATGCTTAGTTCAGTCCAGTGCTCTCTATTTCTATATATATATCATACCTTTGATGCATATATTTGTTGGGATGCTTATACAAAAGAGTAGTCAGTTGTACAACACGTTATAGGAAGGTGCGCTAAGTTATCTTACTATAATAAAGAAAAGGGGTCTTTTCAACGGACCGACATGAATAGATCCTCTTGCCCCTCCGTGTTTTCTTTGTTTGATCAGCTGCGACTGAAAGCAATAGAAACCCTTTGTGTTTTTGTTTACTCGGATGCCACTGAATCTGAACGAACCCATTCCTGTTCTTGATTATTCAGTTGAATCTCATGAGATTTTGGCCAGTCTGAAGAATCGAGGACAATTCTAAAGTTAGCTAATATTCCTGAAAGAAGAAACACGTTTAAAGTTTAATTTCAATGATAAATTGTTTACACGCAGTAAGTAATTAAGCAGTGCATATATTATAGAAGTGTAAGTTTTCCCGATAGAAGAGACACTTTTAAGCTCAATTATAAATCAAAATTCGTAAGTGAGCAGTATAATGTGCTTGAAACATCATTAATTGATCTATATAGCAAAAAGGCATCCATTAGTAAGAATTGTTGTCATCTTCGATTGAGTTGTCTTTCTGTTTTGTAGCAGGGATCCGTTTCATCTCACTTAGTAACTTTGCGATTTATGATTAACATACTTATACACTTCTGTTTCTGACGCTAATGTTTGAAGTTCTCATCAGGAGTGGATTGGTCCCAACTGCCTGAACTTAAAACTTATGTTTAATGGATTTGCTTTTTGTGTGTATGGTATTCATCTGAAAATTAATTTTTGATGTTAATACTTTGTTTAAGAAAATCTGAGAGTTCAAATGATTTAGAGACTGAGTAAAACATTGTAAAAATAGAAAGAAAAGACGTACTACAGATGAGTCAAATTCAGTAAACAAATTTAATACTACGATGCTCATCATTTGATTATCATGTTATTATTCTAGCATTTATCAGTTCATCTATTTGCTAACTTACATTTCATTGTCATTTAATGGAGAATCTTTAGAGCCCTAAAATCATTGAGCAAGCTCGACTTTGATAGTGATTGATACCAAAATGGATGGCAGTCAACGGTCCAATCTCTGTGGAAGCCCTTGAATTAATTATTTATATGGTTATTTTGAGTTGACAAGTTATTGCACGGTAGTTCTGAAACAAGTGAAGACAGTTAAATTAGCTCTCTTCTTTTTCTGATTTTGTGTCATTGCACCTGCCTGTGGCAGTGTCATTTAAAGAAAATGCATACAATTGTTTGTTTGTTTTTTTTGTGTGTAAATGGATACCCTTGGTTGAACTATTATTAAATGAGAATCTTAATCTCAATACAGTTTGGAAGAAGTGAATGCATCGTTGTGGTTACATTTTACATGTCTTGGAATGTAGCGGCAGGCGCATCGCGTGTGCGAATTTGCTAGTGTTAGATAAATTTTACACAAACTATGGGTGAAAAAAACATGATCAACACATAGTGTATTCTAATCGATTTCCATCCTTCTTCACCTCTGTGTTTCTTCTCTCCCTCAGTCTGTGCCTCTACTAAAACCCAAGTACAAGTATCAAAGTCGAAGTAGAAGTTTATGTGCAGAGAGCATAGTAAAACGAGTTTTGACAGGTTTTTGGGTGGGCTACAACACCCTTAGCCTCCTCTGCCTCCGTTGCTGCCAGCAGTGTATGCAACCAACAAACACTCTGTATCTTTTCGTCAAGTCAAGGACGCAAGTGGAGTCTCTTTAATTATTAAAATTAAGATATGTTTTTGGTGAAATCTTCTGTAGCAAAATCATGAGGTTCTTCATCCATTATTTTCTTTATTTCATGTGGATAACTGACGTAAGATTTCCACAAATAGACTCTACTTTATTACGCGAAAATTAATACTCCAATAATCACTCATTGAAGACCAAACTATTGTTTCTCAAATTTGTGCTCTTTCATTTCCAGTTAAGCTTCAACAATTATATATTCCAATACCTTACTATGTGGTTTGCTGAAGGAATTCTTATTAATGGTGTAACAGAAATATTAAAAAAAAATCTTACTAGTTTCAAAATAAAGTTTCTTACTAGTTCCAAAATCCTACAACTGTTTACAAGTATGCCCAAGTTGGCATAATGGCATGTTGTGAGTGTGAGAATCTTTTTGCATTCAACCAGCTTTCAAATTCACTCTAGGAAGAATGACTGACCTACCAGAGTGAAGATCAGTATCCAGTTGCACCGGCGGTCCGGCCCAGCTTGCTCTTGAACCTGAATTTTTTAGCAAACTAGGTTTCCAAATCAATTTATGCTTGATTGCAACCCCTAGCTAGGCCCCTACAAAAACTTTTGATTCCCCATAACAAGATTTCTGGCTTTGCCATGGCCTTAACCTCCTCTGGTACTAAAATAGACTGGTTATAGATTTCTAAACAAAGCGATGTGAAGGCATTGTGCAGTAAGACATGATACCAACCAGTCACCTCCGAAAACATCTGTACCCCACCGTCAGTACTGCTGGTTCTTTCCTAAATTCCAACGTACGTAAATGGTACATGACAACACAACGGTAGGTGACATGACTTGTTATAGTACTAAATTGATGACTCTTCTTACAATTATCTATTGATTCCAATTTCTTAATGAAATCTCTTCTCCTATTTTGAAAGATAAAAAATGACTCTTCTTCAAATTTTAATATTGACAAACGTTTCAACGAATGGCATGCATGTACACTGATGTACTTGTCATGGCCAAAAATTTGTATTCTATATTTTCACCTAATACATATGCATGAGACGTGCTTGCTGCTTATATGAGATTTGTGAAGGTTAATTTGGTTTGTATACATTATTAGTAGTGTCTCGGAACTCTCTTTAGGGTGTGCAAAAGAAAAGAAACTCTTAAACACGAGCCTAAATTAACTTCTTTTTTTTTATAGAAAAACCTTAGAAAAAGGAACCAAGGACCATACAAAGTGTTAGCATTGCTTGTGCTAAGCCTGCTTTCATTATTTTTACATAAAATAGCTAAATTAAGAGTTTCCAAATTTTGAAGTCTATGAATAATTTTTAGACTACTTAACACAAAAGAGATAGGCTTGATTCTTAATTTATCGTCTTCAGCCATGCTTTTTGGAATATCATAATTATTGGGGTTGAACCTTCCTTGCCTGATGATATAGATAGGAAAAGCAGCATATAAACATTGAAGTACAAGTTGATCCTAAATTAACTAGTTAAACTGGACGGGGCTATTTGGTGGTACAAAAAAACTGACTCCCAAACTCTAAACTACTCGTTCTAAAAATAATTGCCCTAGGGTCATGGTGTATACTTTTCAAAATTTTCAAAATAAACCCTCAAATCTGTACTAATTAAAATAAACAATCGGCTCAGTTTCAAAATTTTAGGAATACTGCAGTATAAAATGGTTTAATTCTTAGATAAAAATGTTAAATGGACCTAAAAAAAAAGTAAAAAGGACGGAGCTATGCAGAGCTCATGGGTGGCCCCCGTCCCCTGTTTTTGGTTAATTTCTTAGTGATCCCCTAAAAATTTGACTAATTAAAAAAAATCTCTTAATTCGCCCCCCTAAAAAATCTCTTATATCGAATTTCTGGCTCACATAACCAATAACATGCACAATAATGGGACTGCCTGATAGTCCCTGGGTAACTGGCCTCATCCTATGCAACTTTAGCTTTTTGTGTAGCTTTGAGAGAGCTCTTTTAATGAGATCTCGAGCAATTGTTCTTAAAAGTTATAAATATAAATATTATTGTCGCAGGGTCTACTAATTTAGTACGAAGTAAACCCAAAACCTAAAGGTCTAACTAAACAAGTTCAATTCAATGACTAAATCAAGTTCTAAAAGTCACCTTAAAACCGATATAATATAATTCGGGCCCGACTTTGTCACAAGTTCTAAATGCACTATTGCCCTGGTGTGTAGCTATGTATCCAGCTTTTCAAAGACTTTCAAAAAGAATTCCTCAATCCAAACGGGACAAATTAGATTGGACGGGCGGGCTGATTTCGTTGAATCCCAAGAAAACACGTCAGTTTTGTACTCCACCGGCCCGGGCAACTCCTTTCGTCCAAAAATAGCTCTCAACTCAAATTCTTAATGAGGAAAAGATCAGAGAAGATTGTGGACTAAGACATACGTGCCAACCAGTCACCTCCACGGAGTATATGATTCCACACATTGGTACAGTTAGTGACGTGACTTGATAATAATATGTCCTCTACATACGCAGTTATTGGAATAGTTATTTCGTGCTAATACTAAATCATGACTCTTCTTCAAACTTGCTCTTAAAATGTGTGGATGGACAACGACACGTACGGAAACTTTGAAACAAACGAGTGGCATGCATGCATGTGGATGATGGACCATAAAGACCCTGTCAATGCCGAAAATTTGTAGCCTTTCTTTTTGGACTGCCAAGGATATTGTCTTTGCATGTTCACATTATGCCCCTTATAAGCAATCCTATAACTGCTTAATTACAAGTAAGCTCAAGGTGGAATGTGTGAGTGTGAGAATGTTTCTGCATTCAACCAGCTTTCAGATAAAACAAATTCACTCCGAGAAGAATGAATTGACTGACCAGAGTGAAGACCAGACACGAAACAGGTCCTCCAAGTAGAAATTCTATTCGAGGAAATCAATAGATGTAATAAAAGTAGTGTACTAAGAAATACTGCAACTAGTACATCCACAGGCACCAGGCCCGGTCATGCGATTTTGACGGCTGGATTAATATTGTATAAATTATTAAAATAACGAGGCTCTTTTGCAGAACGATTTTTTGGGCACCACTATTTTTCTTGGGATCATCATTTGATTAGGCCACCTTCCCTATAGCTATAAGGAGTGTCTTAAAACATAGAGAGATGACTAGTTTTCCCTTTAATTTATAACTCTACCACTTCTTCGTCTTCTTCTATTCTACAATTTTTCTTTTTCTCTTCTTTATCAATTTATGATCATCTAAACATGATCATATACAAATCTAATAAAAATCATCAAATGTTCATCGTCGTCGATTCATTGAGTTTTTACTGTCGATTATTAATCTTTTGTAAACAAACTCGTCCATAAGTATTTTCTCACAAACCCATTACTTCTATCGTTTTTGATTGAAAATTTTGAGTAGTATTCATCAAAATAGTTTGAAAATGGAAGTTACAGTAGTAAGTTCGGTTAGGAATTTTATGGAAAAACTTTGTCAAACTAGCCGAACTTGCTGGAAATGAAGAATATGAAGAACAGTTCGGCTGTTTCGCAAAAGAAAATTTCCTAACCGAACTTTTTCTGTATACAATAGTTCGGTTAATGTTCATGAAAGCGCAGGTAGCCGAACTTAGTTTTAATGGAATTTTTTCTTTTAGAGAAAATTTTGGCTACGTCGCAAAAAAAAATTCCTAACCGAACTAAGGTTTGGTAACGTCGGAAAAAAAATTTCCTAACCGAACTAGGATTTGGTTACGTCGCAATTTTTTTCCTTAGGGAACTAAGGTTTGGTAACGTCGCAATATTTGTTTTCCTAACAGAACTAAGGTTTGGTAACGTCGCAATTTTTTTTTTCTAATCGAACTAAGGTTTAGTTACGTCGTAATTTTTTTCTCCTAACCAAACTTTTCTCTAAAAACCTATATACAGTATTGATTTAATTTAATTTTCTTTTTGATTTAATCTTACACTGATCATTAATTATGTTAACTAATGATTCAACTAATCATTACATTAACTTAATTGAAACAGATAATTTTGATATTAAGATAAATATATGGATAATGTCTGACTTAGTTTTACTTCAAATATCTTTCCCAAAAAGAAACAATGGTCCCAAAAAAAAAAATGGTGCCCAAAAAACCGTTCGGTTTATATGTTCACCCAGAGGCAGAACCAGCTCGAAGCATTAATAGTATCCAGTTGCACTCTGGTCCAGCCCCGCTTGCTCTCAAACCTAAATTTTCTACCAAATTAGGTTTCCAAGTCCATTTATGCTATGATTGCAACCCGTAGGCCCCTGCTACTAAGACTTTTGATTTCGCACAACAAGATTTCTGGCTTTGCCATGGCGTCCACCTCCTCTGGTACTAAAATAGACTGGTTCTAGATTTCTAAACAAGGAAATGTGAAGACATCGTGCACTATGACATAATACCAACCAGTCACCTCCGAAAACATCTCTACACCACCATCAGTACATGGAACATGACAACACAACAGTAGGTGACATGACTTGTTATATCACTAAATTGATGACTTCTTACGATTATTTATAGATTCCAATTTCTTAATCAAATCTCTTCTCCTATTTTGAAAGATAAAAAATGACTTCTTCAAATTTTAATCTTATGGACGAACGTTTCAAATGTGTGGATGTCAAACATGAGGAAACTTAACGACATGAGAGTGGCATACATGTCAAGTGATGTACTTGTCATGGCCAAAAATTTGTAATCTATAATATAGATTACGCATGGGACGTGCTTGGTGCTTATAAAAAACGTTAGCCTATTTTTTATTATTACTTTAGCAGTTAAATTATTATGGGACCTGCATAAAACAGTTCCCAATTAATTAAAAACCGAAGAAAAAAAGAGTTTTGAATCAAATAAAAAGCTAAAAGAGACATTGGAGGTAGATGTTAAGCTGCTCAAATTGAAAGAACATATTAATGACTTTTGATGAATGTAGGTGCCACTGTAGTACAGTGGTAAAGTCATTAGGTGATGGTATCAGTGATCTGAGTTCGAAATTCGTTAGCATCAAATTCTTTATCGATCAAAAAAAATGACTTTTGATAAATGAATGAGTATTGTCACTCTATAGAAGCATCTAATTAGGAATTTTTTTCCTTTCTTTTTTCTTTTATCATACTGAATGACAACCCTCACTTCACACCCTTGTTCTTAAACACAAGAGCCTAACTTAGTTAAATTGAAGATTGATTCAGCCTCCAACCCTCACTTCATACCCTTTTATCATAATGAATGAGAACGAATCAACTTAAACAACTTCTCCAAACATACAACATATCAGCAGGTCAGCACATTAATTATTCGAAATCAACCATCATCCATCATCCAAAGTTCACCAACACCAATTATTCGACCTTCATCAAGCTTTTAATATGCCAACAACCTCAATATCCCCGATCTACTTAGGAATCCAATTCAAACATGGAAGATGCACTTGCCACATTTTTGAACCTCTACTAAATCGATTGACGCGCAAGGCAAAAGGATGGATGACGAAATGCCTAACACCTTCGGGAAGATTAACTCTCATAAAATCTTCCCTAACCCCTACATCAAACCACATCATGGAAGCACAACTTTTACCTACAATGTGAATAAGAAAATAGATCGCACCACCCGAAACTTTTTTTGGGGACATGACCCCTCAGTCAAAAAGCTTCATCCACTGGGTTATGATAAGCTAACTAAGCTCATAACAGAAGGTGGGCTAGGAATTCAAAGAAGTAGAGATCATAATAAGGCGTTAATCATGAAACGGGTCTGGAGCATCCATGAGAAACCAGATTCAATATATGCTAGCCTTTGCAACGAAAAATATCTGAAGCAGCAACCTCTCTTTTCAGGAACTCCAACAACCCCATCTTCAATCAGTCCCCAATGGAGGCAACTAGCATCCCTCATTCCCACAATCAAACAACATCTTTTCTACAAAATCGGAGATGGCTTAACAACCCCTATTCAAGAAAACTGGATCCCTGAATTCGCTAATTCCTTGGACCCAGCGAGCTGTTACCAAATCCAGAAAGTCGCTGATCTCATTGATCCTTTCACTCACACTTGGAATCATGATAAACTAAACCTCCTTCCACCCCATATAACCCAACGGATCGTGAATATCCACCTACCCCAAACCAACTCCTCTGACGAAATCATATGTCCTTTCACCAAATCTGGAAAATACACCACATCATCTGGATATCACTGCTTAAACAGCTTATCGGATCATTCCAACCTAAACCCTTTTCCACCAACTAAGTTTCTATGGACACTCCCATGTCCTCCAAAACTACAGCTTTTCTTGTGGAAAGTAATCAACGAAGGCCTTCCGACCTTCACCATTCTAAATCATCTCCACCTCACCGGTACCAACATCTGTCCACAATGCAACTCTGATCCACAATGCTCCCGAAAAAGCCGGGCTATTTGGTGTACAAAATAAACCAACTGCCAAATTCTAGACAACTCATTCTAAATACTATTGCCCTAGGATCATGGTATGTACTTTTCAAAATCTTCAAAATGAACCGGCAAACCTATACTAATTAAAATGAACAATTAGGTTAGTTTCAAAATGTCAGGAATACTGCAACATAAAATGGTTTAGTTCTTAGATAAAAATGTTAAATGGACCCCAAAAAGCAGGTAAAAACTCTCTCATAACCAATTATACGCACGATAATAGGACTGCATGATAGTCCCTGAGGTATATACCATGAATAAGTATAGACACCCTGTGATTTTTTCACGGTGAAATCACCGTGTGACACAGAAATCGTGGAACCCACAGCAGATAAAAAACCATCCCCACCTTTTTCTCCTGGTGGGTCACAGGGGATTCTCTCACTCGGTGATTTCACCGTGAGAAAATCACGGTGTGTCTAGCACAGCCGATATACTGTGCAACTTTTGATTTTTTGTGTGGTCAGCTTTGAGAGTGTTTTTTTTAGAACGATTTTTTGGGCACTACTCAAAAATGATGGAGGACTACTAAGTGATAAAGTATCTATCCTATAATTATAAGGGGTTTTTTAAAGTGTTGAAATGACTAACCTACCATTAACCTATATATATTTAACCACCTCCTCCCATCACCACCTATATATATATAACCACCTCCTACCGTCACCACCGACCACCTCAAACCACCACCACAGCCACCTCTATAAATTACTTAATTTAAATCATTAGCAAAACAAAATCAAAATCAAAATTGTAACAAACCCATTAATTATCATTTGTTTTTGGTTGAAAAAAATGAGAAGTAATCATCAAAATGAGTTGAAAATGGAAGTTGCAGCGAGAAGTTTGGGTAGGAATTATCTGAAAAACTTTGTCGAACTAGCTGAACTCAACTTTAATGGAGGTTTTCTTTCAGAGAAAAGTTCGGTTACGTCGCAATTTATTTTTCCTAAATGAACTTTTAGTTCGGTTGCGTCGCAATTTTTTTCTCCTAACCGAATTTTTGTTGAAAACCTATATATTGAGTTCAGTTACGTCACAAATTTTTTCATTTTATTTTCCCAGCCGTCGCAATTTTTTTCTCCTAAACGAACTTTTCTCTGAAAGAAAAAACTCCATTAAAGCTGAGTTCAGGCTACCCGTGTTTTTAGAAACATTAGCCGAACTACACTTGCAGATGAGTTCGGCTACCTGTTCTTCAAATGTCGTAGCCGAACTTTGTTAACCAAACCGAAATCAATTTGTAAATTGTTTATTTTTAGGAATGTTTTGGCTAAATCAAGCACCATTAACTAAATTTGAAGTATCCGTGAGTACCGAAAACATCATACTCTTGTTGTGGCTCTTAAAGAAAAAGATTTAACTTTTTTTCTTCCAAAACCCTCATCTTCATTATCATCTTCATCTTCTTCTTCTCCCTCTCAATAATTCTTCTTTTGAAAAAAATCAAATTATTAATTTAATCTCGCTAATCATTAATTAACTCACTAATCAATACACTAACTAATTTTATTACCAAGGGTAAGTTTGGTATTAAAAAAATAGATAAGGGATGACTCAAAATTACTTTAAATATCCACCCAAAAAATAAAGAGTAGTCCCCCTCCATTTTTGAGTAGTGCCCAAAAAAACATTCTTTTTTATGGGATCCCGAGCAACTTTAACTTTATCGTAGTAGAAAAATATAAAATAAACCTCAAACCTAAAGGTCTAATTAAACAAGTTCAATTCCACGACTAAATCAAGTTTTAAAAGTCACCTTAAGGCCGATATAATTTGGGCCCGACTTTGTCACAAACAAATTAACTGATATCCAAGTTCTAAATGTACAATTGCCCGTGGTGTCCTTCTTTTCAAAGACTTTTAAAAAGAAATCCCCAATCCAAACGGGACAAATTAGATTGGACGGGCGGGCCGATTTCGTTGAATCCCAAGAAAACACGTCAATTTTGTACTCCACCGGCCAACTCGTTTCGTCCAAAAATAGCTCTCTACTCACTCTTAGTGAGGAAAAGGTCGGAGAAGATTGTGGGACTAAAACAAACAACTGGATATTCATTTCGAAGTATATGATTCCAAACATGCGTACAGTCAGTGACGTGACTTGATAATAATATTTTTAAAACATGGTTCAAATTTACGAGTGAAAATTATTATGGGTGAAATGTACACAAAAAAAAATAGCAAGGATGAAACTGGATTCATCTCGACTTAAACTTAAAAAATAACAAGGATGAAACTGGATGCATCCTGATGTAAATTAAAAATAAGAAAAAACATTTAAAAATGGGTAGGATGAAACTGTTTACATCCTGACTATTTTTACATTTTTGTCCATTTAAACAGTATCAAAATCTAAATGTCCTTTTCACCCAGGAATTATTGATTTTGATCTTTTTAACCAATTTTGTGTTTTATTTATGGGAGTTCGAGCAATTATTCTTAAATTATAAATACTATTCTCGTAATGTCTACTGATTTAATACAAAATAAACTCCAAACCTAAAGTTCTAATTAAACAAGTTCAATTCCACGACAAAATCAAGTTTTTAAAGTCACCTTAAAACCGATATAATCTGGGTCCGACTTTGTCACAAACAAATTAACTGATAGCCAAGTTCTAAATGCACTATAGCCCTGGCGTCTAGCTTCTCAAAGACTTTCAAAAAGAAATCCCCAATCCAAACGGGACAAATTAGATTGGACGGCCGGACCGATTTTGCTAAATCCCAAGAAAACACGTCAGTTTGATACTCCACCGGCCCGGTCAACACCTTTCGTCCAAAAATAGCTCTCAACTCAAAGTCGTAATGAGGAAAACATCAGAGAAGATTGTGGACAACTTGATACCACGAATGTTCTTTTCTACGTATATGATTCCAAACATTAATGGTACAGTTAGTGACGTGACTTGATAATAATCTGTCCTCTACATACGCAGTTATTTTGGAAGGTTATCTCGTACTAGGCTCTCTTCTTCAAAGTTGAACAAATGCTTAAAATGTGTGGATGGACAGCAACACACAAGGAAACTTTGATACAAACGAGTGGCATGCATGCATGCTGTGGATGATGGACTCTAGCTAAAAACCCTGTCAAGGCCGAAATTTTATGGTCTTTCTTTTTGGACTGCCAAGGATGTTGTCTTTGCTTGTTCACATTATTCCATTATATAAAATCCTATAACTGCTTACAAGAAAACTCAAGTTGGAATGTGTGAGTGTGAGAATGTTTTTGCGTTCAACCAGCTTTCAGATAAAAGAAATTCACTCTAAGAAGAACGAATGACTGACCAGAGTGAACACCAAACACGAAACTGCTCCTCCAAGTAGAAATTATATACGAGGAAATCAAAAGATATTATATAAATAGTGTACTAAGAAATACTGCAACTTGTCAAATGTGTGGATGTCAAACATAAGGGAAATTCCTATGGAAACGGTCACATGCAAAATTTTGTTGAGCCAGGTAGATGGTCAAACTGATTTTTTCACTATGGTAAAGCACTGGGCGTTAGATAACTAACCGCGTGTCCGAGGGAAAAATGCTGGAGTCTGCGATAAAAGCGCCGGCGTCCGAAGCTTCGACGGGGCGTCCTAACATATGACGCCGGCGTTTGTAGAAAAATTGCTAAAGGTTTTTTTTTAAAATTCAAAATTCACTTTTTACCTTTATAAATTACCGTCGAATTCAAACAATTCACTCACACCAAAATTCACTTCTCTTGAATTTTCTCTTCTAAAATCTAATTCTCAATGGCTGAAAAGACGATCACACTTTTTTGCGACGCAAAACTTGAAGCTACTGTTTGTAAGATATTTGGGAGTTTTAAAAAGATTGAAAATTGTAAGAGGGAAGTGCAAGTTTTTGAAGTTGCTCCAAGAAAATGTTCCGCTAAAAGGCAAAGAAGAGCTCCAGTTTTGAAAGTTAACAACAAAAAATTCAAAAACAAAGGTGAAACTGCCAAAGGGCGCGTTGAATGGAAAATACGTCAAATGAAGATAAACAGGAGGCTAAAACTTGTACTTGATTTTTATTGAACCTTTTATTATTGTCTAATAAGTTTATATCTTGTAAAAGAATTGGCAGTAATATCAATGAATGAAAATGTTTATATTTTAAAATAGATTTCCACTTCAGATTAAGTGAAATTTATTACAATTTATTAAACTTGCAAATAACATCAAACTACATTTTAATAAACCACAACAAAACCATCAAACTACATCAAATCCAGCGACATTCTCTCTGTAAAGTTCATAGCATTCAAAATGCCTAAACTCTCTCCCGCTTTCTTCGGTAAACTTGGTCTGAGCGATGGTTTCGAATTCTTCGTTGGATAATCCAGAATTGCTACGATGAACCATCAACAATACTTCCGTATAATGTTTTGAGAGTGAAGAATGTGTAGAATGTGTGAATTTGGAGTTGAAATGAAGAGTATTCATAGAATTCAAGAAATTGTAGCCGTTGGATCACAGGAGTTTTCAGCTGTTCAGGTGGAGCAGTTGGCATTTGTGGGTCTGACGCTGGCGTTTTTAATAAGCACGCGGGTGCTATACTTGCTAACGCGCGTTCAAAATTCAAACGCTGGCGTTTTCCTTACTGACGCTAGCGTTGCTAGACATGACGCTCATCATTTCCACAGACACGCGCTGATTCTACCGACTCGATGTTCAAACCAACAAATCTAATGGTTTGAACATCCATTTTTCATGTTTGTTCATTCCATAGTGGGAGCAAAATGAATAAACTCCAGGTTTGTTCATTTCATAAGAATTGCTCTAAGGAAACTTAGCCACAAGAGAATGGCATGCATGTCCAGTGATGTACTTGTCATGCCCAAAAATTTGTATTCTATATTTTCACCTAATACTTATGCATGGGACGTGTTTGGTGCTATATGAGCTTTGTGAAGGTTAATTTGGTTTGCATACATTATTTGTGTAGTGTCTTGGAATTCTGTTTTGGTTTGCATAAGGATTTTATTTTTTCTTTAAAATTTAAACAAGGATAAAAAATGATATTTATAAATTGTTGTTTTCTGGATTATTTTCCCGTTGTGCCAATGTTAGTGCGGTGGTGAAATTGAATGATGATATATTGTTGGTAAACTGAAAGATTGTGTCAGCTTCTACAGCTCCCTAAAAAGCGTGGCAATTTGCTGGTACAAAATAAACTGACTCCCAAATTCTAAGTGACTCGTTCCAAACATTACTGCCCTAGGCTCATAGTATATATGTTTTTCAAAATTTCAAAATAAACCCTCAAACCTAGCCATTTATACTAATAAAAATAGACAATTAAGTTAGTTTCAAAATTTTAGGAATACTGCAACTCACTACTTTCACAAAAAATAGTTTAATTCTTAGATCCAAAATGTAAAGAAAATGGAAAGAAAAAATAACAGAAAATCTGAAAATTATTGTTTAATTATCCATTTTGGATATTTAGCCCAAAAAAATTTAAAAAAAAATGTCTTTTACCTAAAATATCCCTTAACCCTTTAAACCAAGTTGTTTATCAGCGAACAGATTTTGAAACATCGAACTCATCTTTTATCGACAGAAACAAGACACGGGTGATTTTCTTTTCTTTTTTCAGATCTGGAAGCTCAATCATGGTGATGAACGATTGTGGAATCGAAGTTAAAATATTTTACTATCAAAAATCATCTCATATCTTCAAATCGCTAAGTTTTAAGTTTCAATTTCACCAAGTATTGTAGATGATTATGATTCATTGATCCAATTTTGATTTTGTTTTTGGTCTAATTGTAAGAGGAAGAAAGAAACTTATAACACGTTTCTCTCTTTGATTCATCCGTATTTGAAATTTCATTAGCTATTGGATGATGGAATTTTTGTTAATTTTGGGGTTTAGTTGGTGATGCTGATTTTGGTTCGAGTTTGGATTAATACTTGATCGAAATAGAAGTCGACAGTGACCAGAATATGGGGTTCTCGATGTGAGCCTGGAATTGGGTTTTGCTGGAATAAGCACCGGGTTAAAGAATAATTATGGATGTACATGAAAGATGATGTTGTTGAGGATGAAAATGATTGTGAATTGAAGATGGTGGCGAATACTCCATGGGTTGATGCCTGACGCTGATTAATTTCATATACATGAGACGTTAAAAGTTCAATTTCTATACTGTTGCATCAAAAAACTTGGACCGACAGTAAGCGATGTAACTGGTTTTATGGTCAGTTCAGTAAGGAACAATGGTGAGATGGTCAAATTAGAAACTGCAGTTGGTGGTTACGCGAATATGTTAAGGGAGAAGTGGCTTAATGGTGAGGACGGAACTGGGGTTTGTTGTATTAATTGAGTTCAGTCTGAATTGGTTGAAACAATTGATGTTTGTGGCTGATGGAGCAAATAGGTTGAGGTGCAGGTGATAATTGAACTTGAACTGAAAATAGGTTTTGAATGTTGTTATTATGAGAAAGTTGTACTGGAGCTGTAAACGTCGGCATATGGATCAGTTTCCTTTGTGATCATGATATTCTCTGTATGGCTTCAACGAACCTCAATGTTTACGAGTACATTAATCCGTATTTCAGTGTTGCAATTAGTATTTTTTTTTGACACATTCAAATAAGTGTATCTTAATGAATTTTGTTGGTTGTTTAATTGTAGATTCCTTTCAATTTTTATGGTAAAAATCTTGAATGAGTTCAGGCATCACAAAGAATAGACTTGGATGAAATTAGTTTCATCCTGCATATTCTGAAAAAGAACATATTTTTTGGCCAGGGTGAAACTGGTTTCATCCTGCATGTCCTGGAAAAAAAAAACATATCTGTCCTACACAAACTCACAAAACGTTTTTTGCCAGGATGAAACCAATTTCATCATGTATATTCTGGCAAAAAAAATACCTTCATATTCTGAGGAAAAAACTCGAAATATAGACTAGTTTAAGTAAAAACAATTCATATTTAATTGACTTGCAATTAAGATATAGAGGAATCCTGATTCATAAATCGATTCAAAGAAAGTTTGACAAACACAAAACTTAAGGGTTTTTTAGCGACCTATTTTCTAAAAAACATCAACGTTTTTAGTTATCGCTCAACTTCCAGCAACTGCAACTTCATTTAGTTTCTTTTTTCTCCTACTTTTTTTCATCCATTTTGCTAACCACGTTCACGTCATGCATATTCCTTGTGCTTGATTTACCACCAACGTTCACATCATGCCAATTCTTGGTTCTTACATCAACAACCACGTTCACGTCATGCTTGTTATTGGTTCTTACACTCTTCTTGTTATTGCTTCCTGCAACAATTTAAATCGAAACCAGTTACATCCTATTTTAAAGATAGATGAAAATCAGTTACATCATATTTTTAAAGATAGATGAAAATTAGTTTCTGCAAGTATCATCTTTCTCAATCGGTCTCATTGGTGTTGTATAGATTATCCGGTGAAATTTCTTTGGCTTGTTAGCAGTAAGCCCATCAACTGCAACAAATATACTAGCGTAATCCTATAATGATTTGTGTACTACTATAAAAGTAGTTCAAATCTAACAAAAGAAGTTATTCATTCGGCATATGCGAGTTATTTGATGCTCCGTCTCTATTCTCTCATGCATGGCCTAAATAGGTATCTCTAAAGCATCTACAAACCCAAATTAGTACATATAATCAATACAAACAAGGTTTACAGAATGAAACACATACAAGCATTTAACAGAAACTTTCATTCTTGATTATAACAATTAAAATCATAGTTCATTCATAATGAGTATTGATCGTAAATTCAACCCGAATGAAACTGGTTCCATCCTAGTATAAAATATGGATGAACCATGTACACCATAGATTAAACCTCATATTCATCTTAGTTTAAAACTAGATGAAACGAGTTTCAACCTAGTATAAACATTGACGAAACAATATACGTGACATACTAATTTAAACATGGATGAAAACAAACAACAACCAAATTCAAAACAGGGTGAAACCAGATTCATACTAGTTAAAAATTGTTGAGAACAAATTCAAGTATATTCATAGTAGGTAAACATGTACACTGCAGATTTTCACCGGGATGAAACTATATTTCATCATAGCTTAAACCTACTGAAACTAAACATATTGCAGATAAAATCTGGATGAAACCGGTTTTCGTCATAGTTTACTCCTGCTGAAAAATATAAACTGCAAATGGTTACATCCTTGTTTAAACCTGCTGAAATTGCAGACAAACTTGAATTAAACCAGTTTCATCTAATTTTATACTTGGATAGAACCAAGAAAGCAATGAGACAACAACATTCCCTGGATAGCTTACCGCATATAAAGTCACTCTAACTACACCTGGATAAATCCAATTTCTTCCTAGTTTGATTGGGTTAGAGAGAAAACCAATTTCATAGCATAAATATGACAATTCTATAAATCTGGGATTGATGATTTCAGTTTCATCCACTAATATGATGTTATTATTCTCATATTCGTTAAAACTAGGACCTACAAGATATGCAAACCAGTTACAATCACTTTCCAAAATCCACTGAATGTTGGAACCCTCACAATCTAGTAATGCCAAGATCACCAGACCAACAACAGTGTAGATGACACTACTATGGATCACATTTAGAAAAGAAGCATAAAATTTCAGAGATGCTATATGCATAACCTAGCTACCATGTAATGACCGCGAGGTCTAGTCTCACATCCTAACCAGGAATCTAGGTCAAGTTTATCCTCAGTCGCAAATCTCAACTGTCATGAAACTATAATTTCATCATAGTTTAAACCTGGATGAAAATGTTTTAATCTAGGGAATCCAACACATATAGCATGCTAATTTCATCTCAGTTAGACATGTACAATCCATATTAAACCTGGATGAAACTGTTTTCATCTAGTTTTAAACTGCTAGAACAATATAAACTGCAGATTAAACTTGGATGAAACCAGTTCCATCATAGTTTAAACCTGCTGAAACAATACACAGATGCAAACCAAATTCTTCCATCATAACACATGAAAAAACTCAAATAACCATATGCAAACCAAATTCATTAAAAACATACAATGAAATTGGAAAATAAAATCAACCAATTTTATTAAATAAAATCGAGTTGCAAACCTGCGGAGGAAGTTGAAGTTACTGGTAGTGAGAAGAAGATGAAGATGTTAGTGGTCTCTTTTGTGATAGAAAATAAGATCGATATTTTCTAGACAGAGAAAAGAGTAGTAAAGTTTGTTCCCATATAAAAAAAATGTCCCGTCCATTTGACCCAGGAAAAAATTTACCCGTCCATCTCAACCAGGAATAGTATCTGTTTGGCCAAATAGCCCATTTTCTGAAAAAATAAACTCTCCCGTAACCAATCACACGCACAAAAATGAGACTGCCTGCTAGTCCTAGGTAAGTGGCCTCATCCTATGCAACTTTAGCTTTTTGTGTGTTGGGTTGGCACACTCCCAAACAATTTGGTATCCCCTATTAGCAGTCTTGAACATACGGTAATACTCCGTTATGTCGCTCTAAAACCGTCGGCTTGACAGCCTGTTATCCGTGTCTTGTAATGCCTATATAAAGGCATGATCTATTCTGATTTGAAGGTTGTGGTATCACATTGGATTTCTTTGATCCTATCCCTACTTGGCTGTTGAGTTCACTGTGGCGATACTGACACCAATTCCTTGTATATCTATTGTTAAAGCAGTCCCAAACCTTTTGTTTATCTCTCTGTCTTTCGAGATATGAAAGTAGAACTTTGGCTAGTGAATTTCCTTGTTTATATATATACAACGAGGGACTAGAGGAGGAGTAAAAACAACCAAAACGAAGGATGGATCCTTTTTCGAGATATGTTTATTTTTCAATCTGACCTGGGATGATACCCGGCCCAAAATTGAAGGGTTGGATTTTTATTTTACACGGATGGACTAGAGGGCTACTCGGACTAAAGCACAGTTTAGCCATCTCATAGGTCTGTTTAAATTAGAAACCCCATTCAAAGGGTACTTTTTTCTTGATTCCTATCCCAGTCATAAATTTTCTATATGGTGTTTTTGAGCTAAAATAAACATTGCACAATTTTTAAAAACATTGTCTAGGACACACTTAAAAACAAACGGTTGTTTCTCCGATGAGGAATTCCAGTGGCCTTTGATGCGCCACTTAGCATTGTGATTGCTGGGTCTAATTGTCCCACCTGTTTTATCTCTATTGGGATTCTATTATTTATTTTCGTTTTTAAAATGAATTCTATCGGATTTCATCCACCATCATAGCTCCAAATGTCCGGGTATAAAATTTGGAATCCAGTCAAAGAAAGTAACAATACATCAGTTTGGCGGGGCTGATACCATTGCATATAGGACTAACAAAATTAACAGATCCTTACAGTTGGATTGATAAATTGGTATCACCCGCGCTAAAATTAGCATCACCTTTATAAATCATGTGCAAAACTAGCACCCCTGCATTTCCTCAGCCAGCAGACCCACTCTAATGTGAGTGGTGCGATTTTTAATGAGTAGTGCTATATTGACTGGGATTGTCCCCCAGGCGAATTGTAGGGTGTGGGGTATATGCACTGTGGGTCCCATTAGGTTGTGTCTATCCGAAAATCCCACGGTATTTCAACCCCGATAGACGTAGCATTATTGGTTTTTAATTTGTTCACCTAGGCGGTGCGCTTAGAATCGTTGTATTTTTTTTTCCCATAGACCTGTCTCCGGGCCATAATGTCATGAGGCGAAAAAAATGGGGGAAGAATCTATGGGGTGTGAAGCATTTCCGGCTCATTAGTCGTGCCATCAGTGCCAACCAATTAACCCTCTATTCCTGTTAATTCAAGTCTTTCTTCTCGGAAACAACAACAAAAACCCCAATTTCAGAAAAACAACAGAAAACCCTAGTTTACTTCTCTCGCACTACCAGAAATTCGCAGCTGAAAGGAGGAGATAACACCACACCACAATGTCAAGCCTTCCTGAAGAGTTGTACCTCGACATTCTATTGAGGGTACCGGTGAAATCAACATTCGTCTGTAAGTGTGTTTGTAAATCTTGGTTTCAAATAATTTCTAATCCTAATTTTGTTAAATCCCATCTTAATCTTACCACACAAAGAAACAATAATCACAGTCTATTGATTCAAAGTACTAAGATGTATTTAAGATTTGATTCATTATCATCGTCAAATGATGCTGTTATTGTTAGATTGGATACCCCCTACAGAAATACTAAATTGTTGGGTTCATGTGATGGAATAGTATACGGCTGGAATTTTATGCTGGATTTCTATTTTCTGTGGAATCCAGCCACAAGGGAATATAAAGAATTACTCCAATCACCAGACGAATATCATATGTGCCAAGGTGGATACTATGGTTTTGGTTATGATTCTAAGACTGACGATTACAAATTGGTAAAGTTTGATGAAATGAAGGAGAGTACTTCAGTCGTAATCTATTCTTTAAAATTAAATTCATGGAAAAGCTTTGTATCCATCCAGTATGTGTTTCCTTATTGTGAAATGCGTGGGGTGCCTTTCAATGGAGCTCTTCATTGGTTCGGGGTAAAACGTCCTCCACAGTGATAGTCACAATCGATTTCTGCGAAGAAAGATTTGAAGAACTGCAACTACCAATGGCACTACCAACGGATCAACATTATATGAACATGGGTGTTTTGGAAGAGTGCCTTTGTGTACTTGCTCATATTAAGGAGACTTTTGAAGTATGGATAATGTCAGACTATGGAGTTTCGCAATCTTGGACTAAACTTTATACAATTATGTATAGGAGCTTAATGTGTGATTACCGTTGTCATGTGGAGCTTATTGGGTCTTTCAAGAATGGTGAGATATTGTTCAGGGCCACAAGCGACGTAATCTCATATAACTCAGAGTGTGGAACTTCTAGAAAAACAGAAATTGATTACATCGACAATGGAGGGGCAGCGAAATATTTTGAAATCTTAGTTTCTCTAAACTCTAATACTCTTGTGGAAAGAAAGAGAAAGAGAGATATCACTTATGTCTTGATGACGACTAAGATGCTAAACATGTGAGTATGCTAGGAATGGAATAACCTGTTAAAGGATAACAAACTCTAATACTCTTGTGGAAAGAAAGAGAAAGAGAGATAGGAGTTTCATAATGGAATGAGAGACATAGGCTTGAATCAGAATGTTGTTGCATTGCTTTGCAATGTGGATTTACAACGATATGGTGACAATTTCGTGTCACATTGGGGATCCTTACTGGCTATCTGTCTCAAGTTAAGTTAGAGAGATAAAAATTCTTAAAACTTGTGTTGAATGACATGGAATTGCTGTTTTGCGCATCTATAGCATTTTCGAAGAAATGTTCATCTGTGTGTCATGTTTGCAGCTTTTAGTATTAAGCAAAATAACTCATAATTTCTTTGGTAATGCAGGAGGCAGAGAAACTCTTCTTGGTATGGGGAGTGGGTCATTTTATCCATATTTTTGCAGGTTTCCACTTTTCTTAGAATAAAAAAAAAAAAAAAAATCAATTGCATAATATTTCTGTTTTGTTCGAGGACCAGCAAAATATAAGTGTGGGGTGTTGATAAGCATGTATATGCTACATTTTATACCCATATTTATATTAGCTACGATACAATATTTTAGTTACTAATACTATTTTAGTGCTTTTGTAGAAAGTACAAGTGAATTCGATCATCCAGCGAATAAACAACAAAATGTGAGACTTAATAGTGTTTGCGACGAAAATGGAAAAATGTGGTTGGCCTGGTAGTTCCATATATCAGCAACCACAATGATGAAATGTGGTTGGCCTGGTATTTCCATGTATCAACAACCACAATGGTCAATTATGCTGTCCTGGAATTTCTATATATGAGCAGCACTTATTATGCTGGCCTGGTATTTCCATGTATCAGCAGACGGGTTGGCCTGATATTTCCATGTATCAGCAACCACAATTATGAAATGGGTTGGCCTGGTATTTCCATATATCAGCAACCACAATGATGAAATGAGGTTGGCCTGGTATTTCCATATATCAACAGCCACAATGAAAATAATTACAAAATGTAGCTGGCCTGGTATCCCCATATATATCAGCAGCATAAAATTGTTTCATAGGCGAGGCACAAACGCAACAAAGTAATTTAAATCAAACTGGGGTTGGCACATGCAAACTGAAAATGAGAAGATTTTATCTTTCTTATTTTATTACAAATATATTCCACCGGGAAGGATAATTTATTTGTCATGTGAAGAATTAATTGAGGAATATTTACACGTGAGATTATTTTGCAGATAAAATAATTCTTTCTTCATTTGGGAGCTTTTGGAAATAAGGAGAGTTTATTATTTCATTGGAAGAACGAGGTGGCAATACTATTTGGGAAAAGATACTGATGACGACATCAAATTGTGTGCAAGTATTTCATGGAATAATTTATTTTGATACTTTGTTGAATGAAATAAAATAAATGGAAGGTGTATAATAAGGATGTCGAATATTTGAGAGAGGAGGAACGGCTTCAGAGCCGCAGAGGAGAAACAAGGGTTTTGTGATTTTGATTTCATTTTCTCCATGATTTGCTAAATCGTTTGTTAGGGTCTAGATGGAAGCCATTTAATTGTTTAAACACTACGATGATATCTCTAATAATAATTCATTGACTAGTAATTTCTCGTCATAGAGTTTGGTGATTAATCGTTTATGGTTGTTTTGATTATCTATGCTTTTCAATTGATATTTCGTTCTTCGGTTAAATCCATTGACATGATATGCTTTAGGATTGCTAGGTAATGCTTTAGAATCACTACCCATGAAACGAAGGAAATTACAGCGGAGAAACAATATTTTAGAATTTAACATACCATCTTCCGAGGCATGAGATTGAGTTCAATATTTGTCTTGAACATAGAGATTAGTTGAGTTTATATGATCGAATTGGTAGAAATCGAAAACCTTAATAACCCATAACCCATTTGGTTACGATTATTTATTGTTTCATTTTGTTTCGGATATCTGAAAATCCCTAAACATCATCCTATTGATTAGTTAATTTTTGGTATTAGTTGGTAGAGTATTTCACACTCCTCGTAGGAACAACTTGTACTTGCGATTGTCTACTAGTTGGACGTTGTGCGCTTACAGTATTTTAATGTAGGTTTCCCAACCTACCATGTTTTTGGCACCGCTGTCGGGGAGTGGTTGAAAAATATTCTTTTGTTGATATCATTGTATATAGTTTATTTTTAGTTTTTGTACATAATTTATTTTTATTTTTCTTTTAAATTTACTTTAGTCATTTTATGCAGTTTGCTTGATTTCTTTTTAGGTACCTTAGTCCGAAGTGCTGCGGGCGAAAAGCAAGTATGTACTCGGCAATCTTTTGCAAGAGCCACTTAGAAGATCCATTAGAGGTTTTCTTAGCTCATTTTGGTTTTGGTTTTGATGATGATAGTGTTATTTGTGAAGTCAATGCCTTGTTAGACTCCGCATCATTGCTAGACACTAATAAATGGAACCCCAAATTAGAACCTCTAGTTTTGTCGATCCGACCTTGATCCTTAAGCCATTAAGTTCTGAATTTTTTCGGCTTGATGTTAATAATAAAACCGCTTTAAATGATAATGGGTCTATGAGTCGTGATATTATTGATCCATTGAGCTCTTGTTCCGCGGAAATTAATTCAGCTGATTTAGAACCTGATTTAGAGCGTGTTCCGCGAATAAAAACTGTCAAACAATCTGAATTTGTTGCATATGGGAATGATTTACTTATCCCATCTATGCATTATTTTAATATCACTTAAAGTTTTCGATTGAGAATTAATTTATATACCATTATGGAGGTTTATAGTGTTCACAGGGACATATTTTCAGCTGACCGGATTAGTTGAGATGATCCTCAACTTTTTAGACCCTATATATATGATTGAATGTCTACTTTGGGGTACCAACTTCACCTTGTTTGAGACTACATGATATTGGCAAGTAGGGAAACAAATACATTTCGCTTCATGGGAGTCAACCCATCAGATTTGTTCCCTCTACTCTATCTCTTATTTTTATTGTTTTTTTTTTGTATTTTCCATCTTAATTTCTACGTTGGATGACTCAATTATATTGAGGACAATATAAAATTTAAGTGTGTAGGACTGGTTCATTATCCATATTTTGCAGGTTTCCACTTTTCTTAGAATAAAAAATAAATAAAAATCAATTGCGTAATATCTCTGTTTTGCTCGAGGACCAGCAAAATATAAGTTTAGGGGTGTTTATAAGCATGTATATGCTACATTTTATACCCATATTTATATTATCTATGATACAATATTTTACTTACTAATACTATTTTAGTGCTTTTGTAGAAAGTACAAGTGAATTCGATCATCCAGCGAATAAACAGCAAAATGTGAGACTTAGTGGTGTTTGCGACGAAAATGGAAAAATGTGGTTGGCCTGGTAGTTCCATATATCATCAACCACAATGATGAAATGTGGTTGGACTGGTATTTCCATGTATCAGCAACCACAATGGTCAATTATGCTGGCCTGGTATTTCTATATATGAGCAGCACTTATTATGTTGGCCTGGTATTTCCATGTATCAGCAGCCGGGTTGGCCTGGTATTTCCATGTATCAACAACCACAATTATGAAATGGGGTTGGTCTTGTATTTCCATATATCAGCAACCACAATGATGAAATGAGGTTGGCCTGGTATTTCCATATATCAGCAACCACAATGAAAATAATAACAAAATGTAGCTGGCCTGGTATCTCCATATATATCAGCAGCATAAAATTGTTTCATAGCGCGAGCCACAAACACAACAAAGGAATTGAAATCAAACTGGGGTTGGCACATGCAAAATGAAAATGAGAAGTATTTTATCTTTCTTACTTTATTACAAATATATTCCACCGGGAAGGATAATTTATTTTCCATGTGAAGAATTAATTGAGGAATATTTACACCTGAGATTATTTTGGAAATAAAATAATTCTTTCTTCATTTGGGAGCTTTTGGAAATAAGGAGAGTTTATTATTTCGTTGGAAGAACGAGGTGGCAATACTATTTGGGGAAAGATACTGATGACGACATCAAATTGTGTGCAAGTATTTCATGGAATAATTTATTTTGATACTTTGTTGAATGAAATAAAAGAAATGGAAGGTGTATAAGAAGGATGTCGAATATTTAAGAGGGGAGGAACGGCTGCAGAGCCTCAGAGGAGAAACAAGGGTTTTGTGATTTTGATTTCATTTTCTCCATGATTTGGTAAATCGTTTGTTAGGGTCTAGATGGAAGCCATTTAATTTTTTAAACACTACTATGATATCTCTAATAATAATTCATTGAGTAGTAATTTCTCTTCATAGAGCTTGGTGATTAATCGTTTATGGTTGTTTTGATTATCTATGCTTTTCAATTTATATTTCGTTCTTCGGTTAAATCCATTGACATGATATGCTTTAGGATTGATAGGTAATGCTTTAGAATCACTACCCATGAAGCGAAGGAGATTACAACGGAGAAACAATATTTTAGAATTTAACATATCATCTTCCGAGGCATGAGATTGAGTTCAATATTTGTCTTGAGTGATACATAGAGATTAGCTGAGTTTATATGATTCAATTGGTAGAAATCGAAAACTTTAATAACCCATAACCCATTTTGGAGTCTATGAGTCGTGATATTATTGCTCCATCGAGCTCTTGTTCTGCGGAAATTAATTCAGCTGATTTAGAGCGTGTTCCGCGAATAAAAACTGTCAAACAATCTGAATTTGTTGCGTATGGGAATGATTTACTTATCCCATCTATGCATTATTTGAATATCACTTAAAGTTTTCGATTGAGAATGAATTTACATACCATTTTGGAGGTTTATAGTGTTCACAGGGACATATCTTCAGTTGACCGGATTAGTTGAGATGATCCTCAACTTTGTAGACTCTATATATATGATTGAATGTCTACTTTGGGGTACCAACTTCACCTTGTTTGAGACTACATGCTATTGGCAAGTAGGGAAACAAATACGTTTCTCTTCATGGGAGTCAACCCATCAGATTTGTTCCCTCTACTCTATCTCTTATTTTTATTGTTTATTTTTGTATTTCCCATCTTAATTTCTACGTTGGATGACTCAATTACATTGAGGAAAATATAATTTTTAAGTGTGGGGGAGTGGGTCATTATCCATATTTTGCAGGTTTCCACTTTTCTTAGAATAAAAAAATAAAATAAAAATCAATTGCATAATATCTCTGTTTTGCTCGAGGACTAGCAAAATATAAGTGTGGGGGTGTTGATAAGCATGTATATGCTACATTTTATACCCATATTTATATTAGCTATGATCCAATATTTTAGTTACTAATACTATTTTAGTGCTTTTGTAGTAAGTACAAGTGAATTCGATCATCCAACGAATAAACAACAAAATGTGAGACTTAATGGTGTTTGCGACGAAAATGGAAAAATGTGGTTGGCCTAGTACTTCCATATATCAGAAATGATGAAATATGGTTGGCCTGGTATTTCCATGTATCAGCAACCACAACGCTCAATTATACTGGCTTGGTATTTCTATATATCAGCAACACTTATTATCCTGGCCTGGTATTTCCATGTATCAACAGTCGGGTTGGCCTGGTATTTCCAAGTATCGACAACCACAATTATGAAATGAGGTTGGCCTGATATTTCCATGTATCAGCAACCACAATGATGAAATGAGGTTGGCCTGGTATTTCCATATATCAGCAACCAAAATGAAAATAATTACAAAATGTAGCTGGCCTGGTATCTCCATATATATCAGCAACATAAAATTGTTTCATAGGTGAGGCACAAACGCAACAAAGGAATTGAAATCAAACTTGGGTTGGCACATGCAAACTGAAAATGAGAAGTATTTTATGTTTCTTACTTTATTACAAATATATTCCACCGGGAAGGATAATTTATTTTCCATGTGAAAAATTAATTGAGGAATATTTACACGTGAGATTTTGCAAATAAAATAATTCTTTCTTCATTTGGGAGATTTTGCGAATAAGGAGAGTTTATTATTTCACTGGAAGAACGAGGTGGCAATCCTATTTGGGGAAAGATACTGATGACGACATCAAATTGAGTGCAAGTATTTCATGAAATAATTTATTTTGATACTTTGTTTAATGAAATAAAAGAAAGGGAAGGTGTATATAAAGGATGTCGAATATTTTAGAGGGGAGGCACGTCTGCAGAGCCGCAGAGGAGAAACAAGGGTTTTGTGATTTTGATTTCATTTTCTCCATGGTTTGATTAATCGTTTGTTAGGGTCTAGATGGAAGCCATTTAATTGTTTAAACGCTACGATGATATCTCTAATAATAATTCATTGACTAGCAATTTCTCTTGATATAGCTTGGTGATTAATCGTTTATGTGGTTGTTTTGATTATTTATGCTTTTCAATTGATATTTCATTCTTCCGTTAAATCCATTGACGTGATATGCTTTAGGATTGATAGGTAATGCTTTAGAATCACTACCCGTGAAGCGAAGGAGATTATAGCGGAGAAACAATATTTTAGAATTTAACATACCATCTTCCGAGGTATAAGATTTAGTTCAATATTTGTTTTGAGTAATACATAGAGATTAGTTGAGTTTGTATGATTGAATTGGTAGAAATCAAAAACCTTAATAACCCATAACCTATTTTTTTACGACTATTTATTATTTCATTTTGTTCCGGATATTTGAAAAATCCCTAAACATCATCCTATTGATTAGTTAATTCTTGGTATTAGTTAGTAGAGTATTTCACACTCCTTGTGGGAACGACCTGTACTTTCTATTGTCTACTAGTTACACGTTGTGCGCTTGGAATATTTTATTGTAGGTTTCCGAACCTACCAACAACTTTGCTCTTCACTGCTGCAGTTCAGCTGATCGAAGCTACTGCAGTACAACTATGTTCGCAGCTGCTGCAGTGCAACTTTGCTCGTCGTTGCTGCAGTCCAGCTGATCGTAGCTACTGCAGTCCAGCTCTGTTCACAGATCTTGAAGTTCAGACGATCGCAGCTGCTGCAGTGCATCTTTACTCGTTGTTGTTGCAGTCCAGCTGATCAAAGTTGCTGCAGTCCAGCTCTATTTGCAGCTCCTGCATTCCAAGTTGATCACAGCTACTGCAGACCTACTTTTCTTAAAGCTATTACCACCCAGTTTTGCTCATTACTGCATAGGACGGTTTTTGTAGCCGTCACAGTCCAGTTTACCGAAATCATTGCAATCCAGTTCCTCAGCAACTATTGTGATCTAGTCGACAAAGCTGCTGCTATCCTGATTCATATAACTACTGGAGACATATAAAGATCGATGTTACATCCAGTAGCACTACCAAGACCATTGGAGGT
>NW_020650415.1:1668091-1697506 GCF_003573695.1 Papaver somniferum
TTTTTAATTTTATGATTTTAGTTTATGATTTTGATTTTGATTTTAGTTTTTAAATTTTATGATTTTAGTTTTATGATTTTGATTTTAGTTTTTAATTTTATGACTAGGATTTGATGGGGATAAATTAGTAGTATTAATATTTGATAGAGAGTAAAATGGTAGTTTCATCAAACTTAGACACCCCTTAACATTCTTTATGGGGTGGATGAAAAAATCCATAGGCCCCAATTTAGCCAGGCTATTCTGGGACCTATTCCATTTATTTGGAGTCTATCCGTGTATGTTAATGCATAAATAAACTGATTCTGGTTGATTTTCAGAAAAAACTGATGAGGAAATTTCAGAGATTCATAGTTAAATTATCGATGAATTCTTTTAAAAGGAAGGGTCCAACGGGTTTGATTCAATAAATCGAATTGTTTGCCGTTCTATGAAAATAAAAAATTGAATTGTTGCTTGATATTAGGTTTTAGTTTTCGATTTTGATGAAAATCGAGAGAAGATTATGTTTTGATTAAAGATTGTTAATCTAAATGATTTTTCGTCTACACACAATTAAAACTATTAAGGTTAGTGTAGAGGGTAGTTTCGTATTTTCTTACACAGTCGACACCCTTATCATCAAAAAAGAAAAAAAAAGAAGATCAAAATCATCATAGGCTGCAAATAAAATGGTTAGTCCCAAAATAGCCAGGTTCTTAGTGTTTTTAGCTGCTCTCTAATAATTAAGTTGATGTTTTTGTACTTGAAATTGGAGACTGGTAATAGTATTGGCATATGGGGAGCTAACGTCTGCTGACTATTTAATATTGTACACAAGTATGTTGTTCTTGTTATTATATATTTTTTGATGTATTTAATCTCTATATAAACCTTCAATTAAATCAATTAATGGAAAATAAAGACTTATTATCAAAAAAAAAAAGGAAAATGTTCAAATGATACCTAATATCTCAACTGATAAAACAACATGTAGTTTAATTTTTTTTTTTATATTTTAAATGTTTAGTTTTTTTTCATAAAATAAGAGGACGAAATCCTCTAACATTACATATTCAGTGTTCTAACCATGATCGGAACAAAATTCGACCATGATATATTTTCATTGAAATACCTGGAAATGTAAAAGTTAAGAAGATGGCCTAAGTTTTCTCCGTTCCAGCAGTTTTGGAGTTTAAAGATATTATATAAGGCTGTTGTGTTAGCTGCCCACATTACACCAAATCTAGAGGTTAACAAAAGTTCTGAAATTTTAAAATTAATAACATCCAAGTTGCTTCTTTGGAAGTCATTACTAACGTTATATCTAAGTGTTCTGGCTTCAACGTACATTCCTTTGAGAAGCATCAAAGTAGGCATTGAATCACTATGGAAAGCTACTTCATGACCACTCCACTATGTTGCCCAGTGGAAAGCTGTTTTGGCTCCTCTTCTTTCTAACTCCACTCTAGTACTGCAGTTGAAGGTAGTATTCCTGACTTCAATGGTGAAACCTGCATAGTCAGTGAGAGTTATGCCAATACCAGAAAATGAGGTATGATTAATCATTGTTGAAGCTATGCTAAAAGTGTAAACCAAATTTGCTTCAATTTTCCTGTTGTCGGAAGTGCAAATGTTAAGAAAATCGTCTTTCATTGGATTGTAATACAATGTTTGGGATATATTGTAATTTGGGGCAGCAGTACTAGAAATACTATTTATGAATTTGACTATCTTGTGCGTTGTGTCCGCATTTTTTTGTTTTTTCATCCTGAAAACCCAATCGCATCTGGATTTCCAGATGTGCCAGGTAATGATGCTGCAAAATTCAGGCCAATTCAGCACAAAACCATTTCTATCAATATTTGAGAACCAAGTATTTAACCAATCATGAAAAGTAGTACTATTTTCAATCACGTAATCCATACTAAAGTTTAAGTGTATCCAAACCTGTTTGGCAAAGTTGCAAGATAGAAAAAGATGGGTTAGAGTTTCCTCACCGCCGTTGCAAAGAGTGCAGGTAGTGTTTATACGTGGAATAACTGCATCTACCCAAACCCTATTAGGAAGGTAGCAATTTATTGGTAAAATCTCTTCGTATTCTAATGAAGTAGATATAATGGATTCAAACCTCACATCGAGACATAATAATGAAATGGTACGTAAACAAACAATATTCCTCTTTTGATTAATATAAAGTTGTATTATTTTTAATCCTTTTTTTTTTCCACTTCTCAAAAACTTGGAAAAAATTAACTTCTTCTTGGTCTTCTATGTACGAGGAAAGGTTTCTTGGTTTTAGCAATATTAGAAATAATAGATTTCGACTTAGGAGCTATTTTTCGTTAGTTTAATAAAGCGATCTTTATCTTCACTATTAGATCTTTTTTATCTGCACTTTTATGTTGTTTCTTTCTATCGATTTGTTCGTATTTGGTTTTCTTCATAAAGATATATCGGCGATTCGGCAAGAGAAAGTTCGAGTTCTTCATCTTCAGAAAAATAGATTTAGGGCTTCGGGTGGTTCGCTGCACATGAAGAATTTTTGCCCAAATCACTCTCTTGTCATAAGAGCATCCCTTTTGAAAGACGGATATCTATCAAAATAGTTGAATTATAATATTAAATATCATTTCTTATCCAATCTCAAAGTACAAGATTTGGGTGCTATCGTATGTGAATTGCTCTTTCTCTTTGCAATTTATTTGAGTTTTGCATATTTCTTTATATTTGTTTCATGTTATGTTTTATTTGTTTTTCTTGAAAACCATCAAGTAAACGCTTGAAATGAAATTATAGTTTGATAAAAAAGAAAGATAAAAATAAAGTTTAAATTTCATGAATTGAACGAACACAAGAAATATATTGCAACGCATACAAAACAAAAATAAATAAGCAATCAATAATCTCTCCAAAACTCAACCAACCAATTACAGTGCATCCTTATCAATTTTTAACAAGAATATACAAAAAAATTTAAGAAAAACAATTACGAGAAGAAAAAAACTGAATAATTCTCTTTTTCTTTTCTTAAAGCAAAAACCAAATGAGAATCCTTCCTTTTTTTTATTTTTTTAAAATCCTTCTTGTTTCTTTTTTTCCATTCTTTGAAAATAATTTGTTTTAAGGTAAATCAATTATTTATGCAAAATAATTTAAAATATCTTTTATCATGAGCATGAGAAGAAACTATTAAACAGTCGGGTAAAGGTGCATGGGCAGCCGTGGCTTGGCAAGAGCACAAAGTGGTTTAGCCAAGAACAGATCATGACACGACTCACTGAGTTCGATTGACTCTCCTGGTGGTGCACTCTAGCTGAACCCTTGAAGAAGCCTAGCCAATAACATCACTGTCATTGACGTCCCAAGCGGGACACCCATGCATCCACGCCGTCCAGTGCTAAAAGAAATGAAACGAAGATCGTTCTCAACCAGCTCCACCACCTGTTCACCCGAGCCATCCAAATGCCTCTCGGGTTTAAACTTCAGCGGTTCATCCCACACTTTAGCATTACGGCCAAGTCCTGGGCGACTTAGAAGTACCTGACTTCCCTTTGGGATGAAATACCCGGCCACGACTGCATCTGATATTGCGACGTGTGGTAGGTTGAATGGAGCAATTGGGTGTAGACGGAATGCTTCTCTAGCACATGACTTGACGTAATTTAGACGCGGAAAATCTGATTCTTGCACAAGTCTGTCTTTCCCGACAACCCTGTCGATTTCTTCCGCCGCTTTTTGAAGCATTTCAGGTTGGTTGATCATCTCTGCCAGTGCCCACTCAACTGCATTTGATGGATTGTCTACTGATGCATATATCAAATGCTATACATAAATAAGAAACCCCATAATAAATTAAACACTCCAAGCTCTTATGGAAGTTATATGGAAATTTCCGGTCATGCATGCAGAGTAAACGTACACGTACACTAAAGAATCCATGCATGTAGAGTAAACGTACACGTATGTCAATTCATGTACTATGATTTTATATGAAATCTTACCGCTGATTGAGCTTTGATTTCCTCAGTCGATAGCAAAGGGTTCCCATTGGCATCCTTGAGACAAATGAGAACGTCAAGGAGATCATGTGGTTGTTTCTTGTTGATGAATCTATCACCATCAGCTGATCTCCATTGCTTGATTCTCTCATCAATAACAGGATCATGGTAACTGTTAACAATCTTTGATGCTTTCTTCATGAGCTTTTCATGACCATCTAAATCTAACCATCTTATAATAGGCATAAAATCTGCTACACTGAATGCATAGAGTAGAGATAGAACATTGAATAATGCTTGTACGTATTCTTCTTCTTCGACACCAGGACCTCCATCTTTTCTTCCTATACCAAAATACCTCATATTGAACATCAATTTTCTTATAACATTTCCACTATACATTCTAGATACTGTCCTTATGTTCACAACTCCACCAACATAATTAGTAGTGCTGTTATCAATGCATTGGTTGTAGATGTATCGAACAAGGTTGTCGGCTTCCTCTGATCTCTTGTCAAGAAGCCATCTGAGTCTGGAAGGGGACATAAGTTCAGAAGCCACCACTCTTCTCATCTTCTTCCATTGATCTCCTAATGGTGCAACGGCAACTGATAAGAACCCACGGCTGGAATACTCCGTACCCATTGTGATAGGCCTTGTCGCAAATGTAGCATCTTGTTTCTTCAAAAATTCTCTAGCAATCTCAGGTGAAGTCACTGGAATTATATGGACATTTCCTAGACGAACACTTAAAATATCGGTATTCATGTCCTTCATGAGTTTGTCTATCCATCGAAATGCGGGCTTTTTGTGAAACAAGTCTGGGATATTACCAATGATCGGCCACGAGACAGCCGGTCCAGGTGGTAGTGGAAGAGAGCTAGATTTTGTTTTGCTACTTCTTTTGGATTGGGTTTGAAGGAAAAATACGAAAATGGATATTACAAATACAAGTTCAGTGGTTGGGATGGAGGAAATGAGACCAGAGGTAGCTACGTCAGGAGCACCGCATCTCAGAGTTAAGAAAGAAGACATGACCAAGGTACTAGACGTATTATTTTCATGATTAGCACTAGTACAAAAATGGACTAGTACCAGTGCTAGTAGTCGCAGCTTCTGATGATTCCTGACCTTTTAGTACTAGTAAATTGTGTGATTAGTGTGTGTTAGGGTTTTTGGTATAATGCCTTACCCTCTTTTGAGAGATAATGGCCATATATATTATTATTGTTTTGGTCAATTAAGGAGAATATCCTGTGACCGTAAATAAGGTAGAGTATCTTCTATTACACCCCCTTAGTCTGAGCGGGAGAGGAACAAACGCTAAGACTAGAACGAAAATTAATAAACAATTGTCTTGGAAGACCCTTGGTGAAGATATCAGCGTATTGATGTTCGGAAGGAATGTGTAAGACACGAATATCACCAATACGAACCCGTTCACGAACAAAATGGATGTCAATCTCCACATGTTTTGTACGTTGATGTTGGACCGGATCACCAGACATGTAGACAGCACTCACATTGTCACAATACACTAGAGTGGCCCGTTGTAACGGCATATGCAACTCAAGAAGTAAATTCCGGAGCCAGGTTGTTTCAGCCACAGCATTAGCGACACCCCTGTATTCTGCTTCAGCACTTGAGCGAGACACCGTTGCTTGACGTTTGGAAGACCAAGAGACAAGATTGTCTCCAAGAAAAATGCAGTAACCGGATGTTGATCGGCGTGAGTCAGGACAACCCGCCCAATCAGCATCAGAATAGGCGGTAAGGCCAGAGATGTTCGAAACCGAGAGAGACAAACCATGATCAATAGTGCCCTGAAGGTATCGAATAATGCGCTTAATGGCTTGCATGTGTAGCTCCCGAGGGTCATGCATAAATAAACATACCTGCTGAACCGCATAAGAGATATCCGGTCGAGTGAAAGTGAGATATTGTAACGCTCCGGCCAGACTACGATATAAAGTAGGATCCGAAAGTGCTGGTCCAGAAGTAGCACTGAGCTTAGAGTTCGTGTCAACCGGAGTTGCTGCTGGTTTGCAGTTCGTCATGGATGCACGAGCAATGATGTCCTTTGTGTAGAGTGACTGAGATAAAAACAACCCTGAGGAAGAACGAGAAGCAGTAATACCCAAAAAATGATGTAACGGGCCAAGATCAGTCATAGAAAATTCCAGTTTCATCAGGTCGATAAACCGGGCTAGGAGAGCATCAGTAGAGGCAGTGAGTATGATGTCATCAACATATAGTAATAAGTATGCAGTTTCCCGGCCGGACCGGTAGATAAATAGAGAAGGATCACAAACACTACCCTGAAAACCACAACCTGTGATGAAAGTCGCAAACCTCTGGAACCACGCCCGAGGCGCCTGTTTGAGACCATAAAGAGATCGGCGAAGACGACAAACATAATCAGGTCGAGCAGGGTCAACAAATCCCGGAGGTTGATGCATATAAACTGTCTCAGATAAGTCCCCATGAAGGAAAGCGTTCTTAACGTCCAATTGGTGAATCGGCCAAGATTTTGATGTGGCAATGCTGAGAACGGTACGAATGGTGGCAGGCTTAATAACCGGACTGAAAGTCTCAAAACAATCAACCCCAACCTGTTGCGATTTACCATTGGCAACAAGACGGGCTTTGTATCGCTGCAATGTACCATCTGCATTAAACTTGTGACGAAATAACCACATGGAACGAATAACATGAGATCCAATAGGTCGTGGTACTAGATCCCAAGTGTTAGTTTTTAACATAGCAATAAACTCATCTCGCATGGCCTTGGTCCAGTTGGGATCCCTAAGAGCATAAAGGTGAGATTTTGGCAAGTTGGAGATGTGCTGTGGTGTCTGAACATTGAGGTTCAATCTGTGAATGGGACGGAAGATGCCACGAGATGCACGAGTGACAGGACGAGAGGAGTTGGCTGAAGTGCCAGGATGAGTAGAAGAAGAAGGCGTGACTGCCTGGATAGTGCAGTCAGGCGCTGAAGTGGTGCAGTCAGACGCTGTTGCAGGCATTGAAGATGGGCAGACAGGCGCTGTTGCAGGTGCTGAAGTGCTGCTGTCAGGAGCTGTGGAAGCTGACTGCTGCTGTGGGGGAATGTGGAGATGAGTAGTGCAGTCAGACGCTGTTGCAGGTGTTGAAGAGGTGCAGACAGGCGCTGTTGCAGGTGCTGAAGTGTTGCTGTCAGGAGCTGTGGAAGCTGACTGCTGCTGTGGAGGAATGTGGAGATGATGTGCTGTAGTAGAACGACGATGAGGAGGTGTGTAGAGCTGTATTGCAGGAGAAGGAGGATGTGTAGTGGCGGAAGATGGTGGAGCAACGTCAGGGCGTTGCTGTGCAGTAGAGGAAGGAATTGATGTAGCAGCGGAAGTAGGCTGGACAGTAGGATTAGAAGATGTTGGGTAACAGAAACGAAAGGGAAGGAGAGTGGAAGATGGTGTAGAGGAAGAGTCTTGACAGTTTGATGAAGTAGAGACAGTGTTCTTGAAGGGGAACACGTTTTCATCAAAGGTCACATGACGAGACAAGATGATTTTGTTAGTGGCTAAGTCGAGACATCGATAGCCACGGTGATGGGTTGGAAACCCAAGAAAAACACACTTAGTAGAACGAGGAGAAAGCTTATGAGTAGTGGTAGCGGAAAGATTGGGGTAGCAAAGACAACCAAAAGTGCGGATATGAGAGTAGGTTGGTTGACGTTGATAGAGAATGGACACCGGAGAAGAGAAATTTAGGATTTTGGAAGGAAGAATGTTGTGGAGGTAGACGGCCATGTGTAAGGAGTCGGCCCAATATTTGGGAGGGATAGATGCATGAGACATAAGTGTGCGAGTGATGTCATTGACACGACGAATCATTCGCTCAGCTTTGCCGTTTTGAGAGGAGGTATGAGGGCATGAGAAACGGAAAACTAACCCATGTTTTTGAGCAAATTCATGAAACGATGAGTTGTCGAATTCACGACCCATGTCACATTGAAAAGTTTTGATTTCACGTTCGAACTGAGTTTTGACGAAGGAACGAAATTCCAAGAACTTGGTATAAACTTGGGATTTTAATTTGAGAGGAAAGATCCATAGATAATTTGTGAAGTCGTCTAACAAGATAAGATAGTAATTAAAACCGGTCTCAACATGTAATGGTGAGGTCCATAAGTCGCTATGAATGATATCAAAGGGAGCAAAGGTAACAGAATTTGATTCAAAAAATGGCAGACGAACATGTTTACTAACTTGACAAGAATGACAAAGTTTGGTAGACTGAGTTTTATTACATTGAATGAAAGAGTTTGCACGTAAATTATCTAAGATAGCTGTCCCAGGGTGGCCGAGACGGCTGTGCCAAATGTCATGAGAGCACACGGCAAGGGATATAGGATGAGACAGAGACGATGTTGAAGGTGATACGGCAGAGGCAGTAATAGGATAAAGCTCCCCGGAACTGTTACATCGAAGGAGAATCTTCCTCGAATGCAAATCCTTCACAGAAAAACCAGACGGATCAAATTCAACAGACACATGATTATCAGTGGTGAATTTACGAACAGAAACCAAGTTTTTGATTATGTCGGGAGCAACAAGAGTATCTTTGAGTTTTAGGGTGCGGGACGGAATATCTATGAACTTGGTACCGGAGGCAGTGACTGGAATACTGTGACCATTGCCAACTAAGATGGAATGAATATTACTAGTGTTAAAAACAGTATTCAAAGTACCTGAATCCGCAGTGAGATGCGATGTAGCACCGGTATCCATATAGAAAGCATCGTCAGGTGAGTATAAACTCATGGAGCTGTATGCTTCGGCAATGTCGCTTGGTTGAAGATATTCCGTGGATGGAGTAAAGTATGCCTGTGCACGTCCAACGCCAGATGTGCGACCGCGTGACTGACCAGAACGGCCACGGCCGTGGAAGGAACCGCGGCTGGAAGGTTGCTGCCAATGTGTTGCCGGAGGTGCTGTAGGATATGGACAAGGTGGTACTGCCCATTGTGGTGCACCGTAGAGCTGATAAGGGGACGGAGGTGTTGGCAGCAAGGGTGGTTCGGTGGCTGGTGCAGATGAACGATGACCACCACGTCTGGCATGACCACCACGCTGTGAGCGCTGATTGTTACGCTCTGTGGTTGGAGCTGCAGCTGCAAGAGCCGTAGGTGCAGACTGTGATTGCTGTTGAGAGCGTCGAATCTCTTCGGTACGCAGCTGGGATCGAGCGGTATCAAACGTCGGCATTGATTGTTGGATAAAAGAGGCTACCGTGTTGTATTCCTCCGGAAGGCCATTGACAAGTTGGATCACAAGGCGTTTGTCATCCATGGGAAAGTCAAGATCAAGTAATCGATCGGACAGGGATTTTAGCTTATCGCAGTAATCATCAATATTATTGCAATCAATAAACTTAAGATTGACAAACTTACGTTCAAGAGTCGCGGCGCGGTTACCTTTGTTGTCTTGAAAGAGTTTCTTAAGATGATCCCAAAGCTCTTTAGCAGTTTTGCCAGATTTGAGGACGGTAAGCATTAAATCCTTGGCCATGGTGGAGAACATCCACTGTCGACAGAGAGCGTCGAGTTGGAGCACGGTGTCGGCGTCAACATCTGCAGGGGGTTTGTCTTCATTGATGAGAAAAAGAAGGCGATGAGCTTGAAGATGGAGTTCAAACAGAAAAACCCAAGATGAGTATTCGTCCTGTTTGATGTCTAGGATAATGGGGATTAGGGTTTTGATGTTGTTGATAGCAAACGCCGGATGGATTGTCTTTTTATCTCCTGCCATTGTTGATTTTGGTGAAGAAGGTGAAGAAGAAGAAGAAGAAGAGGATCGGCTATTAGGTCGATACCATGTTAGGGTTTTTGGTATAATGCCTTACCCTCTTTTGAGAGATAATGGCCATATATATTATTATTGTTTTGGTCAATTAAGGAGAATATCCTGTGACCGTAAATAAGGTAGAGTATCTTCTATTAGTGTGCTTATGTGAATCTTCCACTGACATATGGAGCTGGAATCAGCGCTGATCCTAAGTTGGGTTATTTGTGAACTGAGGTCTTATATACTACTCTTTACTATCGTTTATTTATTTGTTTGTTTATTATAATCTAAGGCCCAGAGGGCTACAGATCTGCCTCAACCGTTGGCAATAACCAAACTGGAGGACGAGACTAGCAGAAACAAGTATCTATGCCTATGTATATGGTTTGTGATTTGTTGGTGCTAAAACTCTAATTAGTGATCTGGATGAGTGTTATAATGGTGATACCTCTAATTAATTGTTGTTAACTATAAAAACATTATGTTTTACTTCAACCTTGCTCCTTGACACGCTGGATAGCAGCTATCAGCGATTCCTGAAGTAGCTAACATAGTGGCAGAGACCCTTTATATTCCCTCAGTTACAATTTAGATGCGGTTTTGGAGTTTTCACGTAGATTAGAAAAAAGAGATTAAAGTGAAAAAGGGGAGTATGAGTTAACATGATTTTACATGCATATTAAGAAAATAATGAAAAAATAAATAAATTTCATATATGTTCTGAATAATATTTTCTATAAAATTTAACTTGATTGTTAAGGTTGAAATGCAGTGAACTCGATATTGGTATAATAATTTCTTTTGCCTTACTTTTTTCAACTTAAAAGTTAATCCTGAGTTTAGAGAGGTGTGTACATATGGCTGGTTGTTGCCAAAAAAGGTACGCATAATTTGGTATTATAATATGGGCCCTTCACATAAAAAGGTTATGTTTTCTTTGCATATTATCAAGCATTTCAAGGGTACATATTGTACATGAATGTTCGTTTTTACTCCAAAATGAATGGAAAATTCTGAAAGAAATATTTCCCGGACCGCTATATATGTTGTAAATATACGTATACACCATGTTTGGAGAGACATAAATTTCGCAGCCTCATTAACTTTTTTACACGCCTTGAGAACCCTCAAGCTCCTTCTATCCCCCGAGACAAGAATTTGGAAAAGAACTTATTTAACATGTCATAAACCTTCTGCTCATCCCTCCTTTTGTTATTTGAGACTGCGCGCTGGTTTTCAGGTGCATTAGTTGGCCTCTTAAACAAAACTCCTCCCCTTAAAGTATTAGCATGCTAGAAAGGAAGAAACCAAAATATACGAAACAGTGACTTTTGATGCCCCAATAGCATATTTGTGCCGCCAATTGACCGTATCGTTTTGCTTCTTTATGGCTATTGGCTCTTTCAAGCACTGTAAATAAATCTAATACACTGAAGATGCATCAACCATAAATTCAATATTGCATTGTTTAATCGAACCAAAATGTACCTAAAGCACTTTTTGATGCACATCACTTTTGATACATGAAAGTGATTGCATACACACATCACTTTTGATACATGAAAGGAATTGCACATCTAGATTTGCTATTGCATTTTCGGAAAGCATTGTGCATAATGTCCAATGAAGTGCTACTACTGTAAAAAGTTTCTTTTTTCATGATTTGAAATGGATAAAGCCGGAGAAATTCTTTATTTATTTAAAAGGAGATAGGTGCTATAAACTCTCAATTTCCACGATTATAATAGTGGAAAGATGCTATCTTGCGGTGGTATGTGGGTTGATATTGTGATTTATATAGATTTGCTGGGGGTCAGGAATTTGTTTTCGGGGTCGAGAGATATGTGGTCATTGTTGCACTTGCGTTTGTAGCGATAAGTCGTCAACCAATGAGATGGGACTAGAGCCAACTTGTGGTTTATAGACTGCATTAACAATGAACAGTTGGCCGGGACTGATGACAGTTAGGTATTATTAGATACTCAACGGAGGTTCATGGATTGAACTTCACAACTTTGGAACTCTCATCGTTGTTCTTGGATTGAACTTAATAAAAGAAAAGAAAAACAGAAACATGAGAGGACTTAAATCTAGAAACAAAAAAAGATGAAAAAATCAGTAAAGAAAAAAGGGCTCCATTAACAACCGTGCAAGAAAGAAAAACTACTTCTTCAATCTTTAAACGATACAATGGTGGGCACACACTGTTCTCGATTCTGCTGTTCCTAGCTTGGCCTGCTGCATCTTTAAATTATATTTTTCCTTACACACGGACAAGTGACTAGTCTAAGAAAGTGGTCCATTTAAACTATGACCTTTATAAGCCTGCCAAAATGCAGACAACTACAAGTCACCAGAGCTTAACTACAAGTCACCAGAGCTTAAGATTTTCAATAACGTAGATCAAATTATCTTCACGAGCTTCTCCTCTCTAGAGCCCAGCAATCATATATAGGTACTCTAATTTACAAACCATTGAGGGAATTTTAAACAAAAAACAAGAAAGAAGAACATTATGGGCAACGAGGATTTGAAGAATCCGTTGCTACATGGTGAAGAACCGGATATAGACGAAATCAAGAATTTTGGTCAATTCTGTAAGGAAGCTAAGGTCGAGAACAGAAAGCTATGGAGCTTAGCTGCGCCTGCCATCTTTACTTACGTCGTTCAATACTCACTTGGAGGATTGACACAAGTGTTTGCCGGACATCTTACTACGCTTGAACTCGATGCTTTTTCTACTGAGAACATGGTCATTGCAGGACTCGCTTTCGGAATTATGGTATGTTTCTGATTATTTGAAACCAATATACATATAGATAGAATGCATTCATTTTACATTTTTTAATTACTAGCCCAATTCGAGGGTCAGACATGTCACCCGTGATATATGATCAATATTTGGATGTTGCAGCTAGGGATGGGGAGTGCATTAGAAACCTTATGTGGTCAAGCATTTGGAGCAGGAAAATTACATATGTTAGGAGTGTATATGCAACGTTCATGGATCATACTCAATACAATGTGTTTATGTATATTACCGCTCTACATTTGGGCAGAACCGATCTTGAAATTCTTTGGACAAAATGACGAAATTGCGGCCCTAGCTGGGAGGTTTTCGCTATACATGATTCCTCAATTGTTTGCGTATGGCTTTAATTTTCCAATACAAAAATTCTTACAATCACAAAGCAAAATTAAGACCATGGCTTGGGTATCTGCAGCAACAGTTGTTTTCCATTTAGGGTTTAAGGTTTCCTTATTAGACAACAGCCAATTGTAAGCTTCCTTAGCAGTCACGTCACCAAACTTACTAGGCTGCCATACTAAAGAGTCTTGAGCAAAAGGAGAAACTTGAATATCAATAGACTGAATAGATTTTTGCACATAAGATGGGAGATCATTATCACATAATGACAAGTTCTAACATGGACCATTTTTATCTATCACATCTTTAACCAGGAGATTATGATCAATTCGATCATGATCAGTAACTATAGAACTAAGAGGTAATTTTTCAACCTGTGGATCATTCCAGAAGTTAATTTTTTCCCCATTACCAATACACCAACGCAAGGATTCTATGAGGATGTCACGACCCTGCAAAATACTTTTCCAACAGAGAGAGTTAGAAGGATATGATAAACAAGTCCAAAAAGTACTATTCCTGTGATATTTGGCTTTAAATAAACGGGAAATAACAGACTCTGGCTGAGAATGAATTCTCCATGCCATTCTAGCCAACAAAGCCAAATTATTCAAGTGAAGATCCCTAATACCTAATCCTCCGTTTTCAACAGGCTGACAAACCGTGTCCCATCCTATAATGTGTAACTTCTTCTCGCCATTTCTATGCTGCCAAAGAAACTCCCTTTTATACCTGCTCAAAAGCTTAGAGCCTGTTTGGTATAGTTTTTAAAAACAGTTTTCTGTTTTTGAAAATAGAGAAAACAGAAAAGAAGAGAAAACGCGTTTGGTAGGGACATTTTCAGAAAAATGTTTTCCATTTGTTTTCTGTTTTTGAAAACAAAAAAAAGGGAAAAAAATGAAAACAACAAATTATTGTTTTCTCTTTTTTCTTTTTTTGTTCCTTCTTCTTTTTTTCAGAACAAAGTAAGAGATCGGGGGAATGACTGCAAGTGAGTCATGGTCAGTATCACTATATCTTAGACTAGTCTTTACATTTGATCTGATTTAGTTGATTTTTCTTGGTTTTCAAAAACAGTTTTTATCCTACCAAACAATTTTTAGAAAATGAAAACAAAGAAAAAAGGGTATGTTTTTAAAACAACAAAAAATTATTTTTGAAAACTGTTTTTAAAAACTATACCAAACAGGCTCTTAGTAATTTTCAAAGGAAATTTCAATACAGTCGTAAGGTGATTAGAAACTAGATCCAAAGAAGCTTTAAGTAAAGTAGTTCTACTAGCAAAATTTAAAGAGGTGGATTTCCAACCCTGCATACGATTAACAAATTTATCAGTAAGGTCAGAAAAAGTAGAAGCAATGACTCTACCTCATTGAACTAGTACTCCCAAATATTTTCCAGGGTCCCCTTGATGATTAACCTTAAGGCAATTAGTAAAATGCCTAATGAGGCTCTTATGGATGTCAGGAGTTAACATAAGGATCGATTTAGTCTGATTTATGAGCTGACCAGACCACTGACAATAGTGCTGCAAAATAGAAGTTATATTCTCCGCATTAGACTTAGTATCCTGCAAGTAGATGATACTATCATCCGCATAGAAATAATGAGTAATCTTAGGAGCGGAAGACACAATCGAAAAAGGCTTGAGAGTACCTAGGTTAACACCTTTATCTATTAAGCGAGTTAAAGTTTCAAGGATTAAAATAAACAATAGGGAGATAAAGGATCCCCTGTCTAATACCATTGCCAGGAAAAATGGGTGGACTAGGAGACCCATTAACTAAAATTTCAAAAGAAACCGTTTTGATACATTAAGGAACCCACCTAATCCATTGTGAACTGAAACCAAGACAATTGAATATACTTAACAAGAAATTTTAGTTAAGTCTATCATAGCCTTATCAACATCTAATTTCAATGCCATCCACCCCTTTAAGCCTTTCTTCTTTTTCCGGTAAGAGCGGAAAATTTCATTGTTCAAAAGAATAGCATCAAAAATAGAACTATTAGGAACAATCGCATGTTGACAAGGACTTATGATGCGGTCCAAAAAAAGGCGCAACCTATTAGCTAAAAATTTTGTAATGATTTTCAGAGAAAAATTGCATAAGCTAATTGTCCTATACTCCTTAATGTTAATGGGGGATTTTCTATTGAGCATTAAAACAATATAGGTGCAGTTTAGCTCAGAATGAAGACAACCATCAGTGAGTAAAGACTTCACCGTAGATATAATACTAGGGCCAACGATGTGCCAATATTTTCTACAAAAGAAGCCTTGCAAACCATCAGGCCCCGGAGCCTTCATGGGACCCATCTGATTAATGGCACAACGAATTTCAGATTCAGTCACAGGTCTAGTTAAAGCCTGATTATCTTCAGGGGGTGTCAACACCACCAACTTTTTCTTAAGAAACTTGTATGGACAAACTTAAAAACAAATCCGAAAGTTCAGCTTAATGAAACTCAATCAAGGAATAGTATTTAGAGTTATAACTCTTTCTCACACGACCATAAAGTTTAAAGAGACAAGTCCGAGAACCTGATTCACGTGTGAGAATACTTGGTGATTCCAAAGATCAATTTCCAAGTATCAATCAAGTCGTATGCAATAAACAAGGATGGATGTATCTACTTGGATTGATTAACGTACAACCTGTGATATTTCAATTATAAAGATAAACAATATAATGCGGAAAAAGAAATAACATGGACACCAAAAATTTTGTTAACGAGGAAACCGAAAATGAAAAAAAACCATGGGACCTAGTCCATAGTGAACACCAAACTGTATTAAGCCGCTACAGAAACTAACATAATACCAATGAACTTCCGACTGGAATGTAGTTGAGACCGAATTAAATCCTCACGGAAATTCAGTTACAGTCGCGCTCCTTATGCCTCTTGAATCCCAGCGGTAGTCCGCTCAATTGATTCCCTTAGCTGACGTCCTTTACAACCTCAACTCAATTGAAGACTTTAAATCAATCTGCCTGCCTCAGATAAGCCTATATGGTGATTTTTTTTTTTGATCGTAGATCAAGGTGAGACTGGAAATCGATAGCAATAGACAAATTAAGTCAAGCTAACCTCAAAATCTGGACTTATGACTCCCAAAGAGTAGCCTAGATTATTGTTCACCTCACAAGTATTTAATTTTTTGAATCAAAAAAGTCTGAGACGAAGATATCTTTGATGATTCCTATAAGGATACGCGGGCTCGTCAACGCTAATTATCCGGTCAAGAGACGATATAGCCGCTAATGACTCGATTAGTTAATACGGTCTTTAATTTATAGTTGATATAACAATAATTTAGATACGAAACTAGTACCGTTGGATAAATCTCGAAATCCATTTCTTCTTTTGCTTCTTCTTCTCTCTGTCGAACATGGTACATAGAATTTTGGCATAATGAAATGTACATTTATTTTCTTGACATAAAGAAAAAGGTGTCCGGTGTCCTAGAGAATTGTAATAGAGTCGCTTGAATAAATGTACTAGAGTCAACTTTGTTTAGGTTAGAATAGAAAGTCTAGGAATGTTGAGACATACAAGTATTACCTTGAAGGCCTGAAAATCATGTAGATGTATCGACTACAATGAAGACATCATCCTTCCACTTGGGGTTAGTAATACTGACTTGAATTATTTCCATTCATATCGTTTCTTTCATGTCGTTTAAATTGAAAACATAACATGCGAGGTTATTCAATACTCTACTATTAGACTTGGTCATTTGATTATGATCAAAGTGACAAGGATTAATGTTAAATTATGAAGTATAATTCTTATCTTTTGAATTTTCTGAATGTTATATCGACATAATCTATGCAATTAGGAAACTATGTTTAATTACATATGTTAAAAGGAAGTACATATACGAAACAAGGAAATCAATAGGCGTTTTGGTCCGGTTTTCATTGAAGATCTATTGGATGACCAATTCGAACTTAGGTAATAATTTTGGTAGAACCGATATGAAGTTATGTTGAGAGCTATGGTAGAACTGATCTTTACCTAGTTCTGTATATGCGTTCGGTAGAACCGATCTTAACTATTGTTAGGAGTCACGGTAGAACCGATCCTTACTTATATTGATATAGCTGGTAGAACCGATCCTAGATTTTGTTGGGAGTCATGGTAGAAACGATTACCTATATTTGGTGACTTGATATAACCGATCTTAACTTATATTAAGAGTCATGGTATAACCGGTCCCGAGAGAAAAAACGATCCTGTATATTCATATATTACTTTACGATTTTGTGTGAGTATGGAATTTGGGTTGCTAAATTGGAAATTTCCAGATGTTGACATATTCTGGACGTGAATACAAATCTTATCTTGTATTGTCCACAGATATTCCTTGATACTCAAGGTGATCCCAATCCGATATATTGTGAATCTTTGAATCAATATTTTCGATTTTCCAGCAAATCAAAAGATATCTCTTGGAAATTTATAGTAGTTATGTGCTAAACTAATATTAGATATTTTCTAATGAGAATTTTCGGAATTACAGGTAGGATATTAGTTGGAAATATAAAAATCGAAATTAGGTACTTATTGCATATCTTGAGAATATTTTCGGTTTTGGAATTTCCTTGTTGTCCAAACAACCTTAGTCTATAAATAGTTGAGTTTGCACTTCTTGCGAACTATCCTAAGATCCAGGAAAACTTCATTCATGTTGTTTGTGGTAGAGCCGTCTATCCGGAGAGGAATTACCCTAATTAGGAGAAATCTCTTATACCACTCGTTTACATTTTTTTTTGGGAATCAAGAAGCTCTGCGATTACCGCTGGTGGTAAACTATATACTTGCATTGTTATTTTAGTTTTCGATTATTGATTTGATTGACTAGCGGTTTCTGAAACTTTGATTGCACCTAGTTTGATTGAGAGCCTTCTCTTCTGACATAAGGGTCACTCAAACTAGATCAAATTATAGAAGGGATCATTAGAATTGTTGTTAGATCTAAAGACAATCTTATGGATTCGATCATATCAGAATTCGATAGTCGTGAATCTGAATATAAGTTATTGATTTTGATTGATCTTACCAGACAAAGGAGTTTACTTATTCAAACGAAAGATCCTTTTACATAACTCAACGAATCTTTTTATAAAAGATTATTGGAGAACTTACCAAACAACTTTGTTCTTTTACTGTTTGGAAGACGATCAAAAGGAGTTGAGTGCTTAAGACTTTACATCGGTAAAGCAACTAGAGATAATGATTTGATGTCTTGGGATGCACATGCGTGACCAGTAGATCGTAGACGCATGAATACTGAAGGAACTAAGTAACTAGGAGTAGATTACTTGGTATCAACGATACAAAGTTGGCGTTGTGCTTTGTATAGCGGCTTAAGTTTGAGAGTATTCAAAGATGGACTAGGTCACAGAGTTTTTCTGTATATGCGATTTCCTCGTTAACAAAATCTTGTTGTGTCATTTACTTTACTTCCGCATTATAGTTATTGAATTATAATAATGTAAATTGCACTTGTTTGTTATCAAGTGAATACCTAGTTGTTGTATTATCTCGACTTTACCCATAAACGATCACGCTTGGTATCAGACTTATAGGTTGAAACGGAAGAACGTGATGTATCTGGAAACCCTCGTCACTCCAAGTATTAACTTCTTAATCTTTTCCTTATAATTACTATATTTGATGGTTGTTTCTAATGGTGCTATTAACAACTAATCAAGTTTTGTTATTCATTGAAATATTTTTAATTAAAGTGCTGAACTTAAAGATTCATCAAAATAAAACCAAGAAGTTATGGAGATTTTATACTGATATACTCACATTTTGAAAATTGAGGATACAAGTGTCTTTTGTATTTATATAATTTCCACTTCTCTTAAAGTGTTTGATCAACTAATTTAAACTAGTTTTCATGCCGAGTTAGACTTTGCAGATAGATTTTGAAACTTACGAAGGTTAATGTTGTTGAAGGTGGTGGAGGAAGAGAACGAAGAAATGATCAGGGATGACACACGAATTTAAAAATTGAAAAATATGAAACACAAGCATCGTAATTGGCAACTTTTCCATTTTGGGTAATTATTAAGAAAAACAGTTTTGTGCCAACACTAGCAACACCAGAATACCAGACAGGTTCCATCTTAAATAGATTTTGTTTAGAAGTTTTCGATTTTTGGAATTATCACATGAAAAGACTTGAAATGTACACCAAATTTTGCTACCATTTTCGGCAATCTTACACATTCATTAAGCAATGATTTTGCATTCAACTGTTAGGAATCGATCAAAAACGCAACGGAAATTGGTTTAAAAATTTTCTATCAAACCCCTTATTTCATAGATGTTAATAAGAGCAAAGAGGGATTAGAGATTTTGTGTACCTTTCCTTTTGCTAATCCAAATCTCCAAGAAGAACAAAAAAATCCACTTTTAGCTTTATCTCCAAAACCACCCTAAAGGAAGGAAGAAGAACAAGTCCTATAGCTTTGTTTCTAAACACCAAACTCCAATTGATTACCACCAACAACTTTGTTCACTTGATTCAAACCAAACTACTTTTGATCTGTTTGTACTTTCACTAACAATCACCGTGATTCTAAAGCACCGACTGTATCCTTGAAGAAGAGAATGTAAAACAAGTTTCTATAGCTTTTGGGAATAAAAGCTCGTATTGTTTTTGCTTAGGAAAATAAGACAAAAGACAATTGCTGCCACAAAACTAGAAAGACACGTAGGTTGGTTTTGGACTTTCTTCCAAAATCCTTAATTGTATAGGGAAGAGAAAATAAGAAGACACAGCTTTCTTAGCTTTTTCGGTAGTTCTAGCCTTGATTGCTTGCTCCCCTTATATAGTTTTCATTCTAGGAGTTGTCCCTCTTATTTTCAAATACCTTTTCCAAATACAATTAGGTGTTTTGGGATACAAACAATTTTAGCTTTTCTTAACCGTACAGGACTCTATGTGTCTCACACAATTCCAAATACGATTAGGAAATTACAAGTCATTCCACCAAAGACTTGTAATTGACAAACACTCTAAAATTGTCTGTTTTAATAAAAGTAAAACCCTTCCTTTACTTTGTTACAATAAGTCCCTCCGTGAATACTGGTATTCATAAATTCTCATAGTCGTGTAAAAATTACACATCAGCTCCCTATGCAGAATTTATATTTGGTCCTTGATGCGCTTTTTACATTATTTTTCTAATAATCACTTAAAAAATTCAAGTGCCCACTGGCCAGTCTAGAATAATAATTCCCGCACAATAATCCAAGGGAATAGACATCGAGACGGATACCATATTGAATATGTATATTCTTACTGCGTACTAACGACTATCCATCTTACCCAGATATTGGATCCAAAAATGACCTCACTGCTTGGTAAGACAAGATGCCCGGAAATACACGTAGGGTATATACATATTCTCAGGATTAAGAACTTATGTAAAGTAGTAACTTAGATCTATTCACAAGCTGATAAATTACGAACAGAAATAACCGACCGGTTCGACATAATCCAATTACATCAACCTGCTAGATTTAGAAGTCTCCACTTCTATGATGAGATTTATCATAATACGTACGTAATAATCATAGCAAGTTATAATCTAATCAATAAAAATGATTCACATAGATTACAAACTAAAATGTCACCAATATATTATATCTCCCACTGTATAAATTAAAACTAATATATTCGACCATATCTCACAAAGCATGTTTAAAGTGAATTGTTAAATAATATTTAAAATGTAATGTCAAACTATTGTTTTTGGGCATAACCCCAACAATCTCCCACTTGCACGAAAACAATAAAAAATCAGTTTTGACTCCCATCCCATCAACATGAGAATCAAACGCCTTTTGTGTCAAGGCTTTGGTAATGGGATCTGCCAAATTCTGCGCTGAGGCTATCTTAGTGACAACTACTTCGCCTTTCTTTGACATGTCTCCAATAATATGATACTTTCTTTGAATGTGCTTGTTCTTAGAGTGGTGTCTAGGTTCTTCACAATTAGCTACATCACCACTATTATCAAAAAAAATAATAATAATAAGTGGTATAGATGCAGGAACCACTGTAAGACTAGTTAGAAAATTCTTTAGCTGCTTCGCAAGCCGCTATATATTCAGCTTCAGTAGTAGAGTCAGCAATACATTTTTGCTTGACAGTTCTCCAACTAACGGCTGCTCCACCTAATGTGAACACATATCCTGAAGTTGACTTTCTCTTATCCTCATCTGATTGAAAATCAGAATCAGCATAACCAAGAGGTACCAATTCTTCGGATCCGTAAACCAACATATGATCTCTAGTTCTCCTGAGATACTTTAGAATATGTTTTACGGCAATCCAATGTTCCCTTCCTGGACTGGATTGGAACCGACTGACCATCCCAACTGCATAACAAATTTCTGGCCTAGTACATAGCATAGCATACATGAGAGTGCCTACATCCGAAGCATAATGAACATTACTCATTTCTTGCATTTCCTCTGATGTCTTGGGACAAAGAGTCTTTATAAGCTTAATGCCATGTCTATAGGGTAAGAAACCTTTCTTTGAGTTTTGCATAGCAAATCTCTCCAGCAATTTGTCAATGTAAGTGGCTTGGTATAAGCCAATCATTCTAGCATTTCGATTTCTGAGAATTTTAATGCCTAGAATGTAACTGGCCTCTCCCAAGTCTTTCATTCTAAAGTGATTGGACAACCATAGCTTTACTGACGATAATGCTCCTACATCATTTCCAATGAGTAATATATCATCTACATACAATACCAAAAACATCACCATGTTTCCTTGAGTCTTCTTGTAAACACACGGTTCATCAAGATTTTGCTCAAAACCCATAGATTTAATGGCCTCATCAAATCTAATATTCCAGCTTCGAGATGCTTGCTTAAGTCCTTAAATATACTTATGCAACTTGCATACTTTATGCTCATGGCCTTTAATTACATATCCCTCTGGTTGGATCATGTAAATGTCCTCTTCAAGATTGCCTTTCAGAAAGGCAGTCTTGACGTCCATCTGCCAAATCTCATAGTCAAAATGAGATGCAATGGACAAAGAGTATTCTAATGGACTTAAGCATTGCTACTGGCGAAAAAGTATCCTCGTAATCGATTCCCTCTTTCTGAGTGTACCCTTTTTCCACCAACCTAGCTTTAAGGGTTTCAACCTTACCATCTGGTCCTCTTTTCTTCTTGTAAATCCATTTACACCCAATAGGTTTAATATTAGGTGGTAGATCTACAATACTCCAGACTCCATTAGAATGGATGGATTCTATTTCAGTATCCATACCGGACAACCATTTTCTCGATTCAGGGTCATTTACTTCCTTGTTGTAACTAGTAGGATCCGAATCCTGCTCATCTAGGATAACTTGAAAATTTTCTCCAAAGAACTGAGCATACTTAGGATTTCGTCTCCTTGGTCTAGTACTACGAAGAGGCTGATTTGGTTGAGCAACAACTATATGTTCAACTTGTTGTTCCGGTTGTCCTACAACTAGCGGTTGAACTTGTGGTTCAACTTCATGTTGAGGATGTACTACTTCTTCATCCATATGAAGAACCGGATCTACTAATGGTTCATCAAATATCGGAGGATACTGCTGAACTATTGGTTGTTGCACAACTACTGGTGTATTTGTATGTGTATTATTACTAGCTTGTTCACAGAATTCAGGAATATCAAAGGAAGTTAGTCGCAAATTTGAAGCAGTTTTGTTAGACACTTCATTGTTTACTAGAAGTGAACTAGAAGTAATACTAACTCCCACTGAACCATTTTCACACAACTCTTCAAGCACAACTTTACTTCGAGGCTTATAGTCCATCATATAATCGTCTTCGAGAAATATTGCATTAGTACTTACTACCAACTTTTTCTCTTTCGAATTATAAAATAGACCAGCTGTAGTACCTTTTGGGTATCCTACAAACAAGCAAACTTTTGACCTTGATTCTAGTTTACTAAACTTTCCTTTTAGCACATGTGCAGGACAACCCCAAATTCTTAAATGTCGTAGACTTGGCTTACGCCCAGACCACAGCTCCCTGGGTGTGTTAGGAACTGCCTTACTAGGTACCAAATTCAGAATATATGCTGCTGTTTCTAAGGATAATCCCCAAAAAGATATAGGTAATGTAATATAACTCATCATGGACCTTACCATCTCTAGTAAAGTTATATTCCTTCTCTCTGCCACACCATTTTGTTGTGGTGTTCCAGGTGCAGTCAACTGGGATACAATCCCATGTTCTACTAAGTATGCACCAAACAGAGTTGAAAGATACTCGCCACCTCGATCTGATCTAATGGCTTTCAATTTCTTTCCTATTTGGTTTTCGACCTCTGCCTTGTATTCTTTGAACTTTTCAAAAGAATCAGACTTATGATGCATAAGGTAGATGTAGCCATATCTAGAATAATCATCAGTGAAAGTGATGAAATACTCATAGCCACCTCTAGCTCTAACATTCATCGGTCCACATACATCAGTGTGTACTAATTCTAATACTTCATAGGCTTTAACACCTTTCCCTGTAAATTGTCTCTTGCTCATTTTACCTTCCAAACAGGACTCACAAACTGACCATGGTTCAATTTCTAACGAATCCAGAGATCCATTTTGAACCAAACGTTTGATCATGTTAAGGTTGATATGACCAAGCCTTAGATGCCATAAGTATGTAGCATTAGTAGAAGGACTTTTCCTTTTAAGAGTGATAACAGATGATATACATTCATTATTTAAAACACAAGGAACAATAGGAGAAATAAGATATAAACCATGCGCCAACACACCAGTAAAAATAACAAAACTGTCTTTAATTATTAAAACCTTAAAAGAATCAAATTTAATTGTCAAACCATCTCTAATGAGACAAGACACTGAAATTAAATTCCGCCTAATGTCTGGCACATATAAACAATCTTTCAAAACTAAAACCTTATTCTCATTGTTACTATTACTACTAAGACGAACTCTTCCTACGGCTACGGCAGCAACTCTTTCATTCGAACCTAGGCTCAGATAAATTTCTCCTTTACTTAGTTGTCTGGTTATCTGAAACCCCTGAAATGAATTGCATACATGCTTAGTGGCTCCAAAATCTATACACCAACTGTTTTATGTATAAGTGGAAACATTTGCCTCAACAACTAAAGATTCAAAATTACCTTCTGATTTCTTCTTAGCTAAGTACTCCGTGCAGTTGCGCTTCCAATGACCAGGCTTGTTGCAGTGGAAACACTTTCCTTTGCAACACTTTCTCCCTTGTTCTTTTTAACACCCAAAGCATGGTTGCTGAAGGAGTTGTTTTTTGACCTTTCTTCTTAGGATTCTTTCGCTTAGGTTTGCGCTTAGAATCCTCCGCTAAGTTAACACTTCCAGTTGCCTTTTTATTGTGCAAAATTCCTTCCGCAGTTTGCAATTGGTTAAGTAACTCGGGAAGAGTTAAAACCATCTTATTCATTTTGACATTCAACTTGAAATGTGCAAACGAACTGGGAAGGGAATTAAGAACAATGTCAACTTTCATATTAGCATCGATAGTTGACCCAAGGGTATCCAATTCGTTAAACAGAGATATCATGAGAATGACGTGCTCACGAACTGGAGTTCCTTCTTGCATCTTAGTGTTCATTAGATTTTTAGTAGCTTCCGCTTTGGTGGGACGATTGTGTTCAAAAAACATCTCTTTTAGACCATTAATGATCTCAGCAGCTTTCTCAAAGCCCTCATATTGGTGATGCAATACATTGGAAATAGAAACCATGATATAGCACTTGGCCATATCATTAGCCTTTTTCCACCTTGCATGCTCACCTACTGTGGTTTCAGGTTCAGGGAGTATAGGTTCTGGATCACTAAGAACAAACTTGTAATCTTGTACAGTGAGTATAATATCCAAGTTTCTTTTCCAATCAACATAGTTGGGACTGGTTAATTGGTTTTCTTTCAAGATAATCTGTAAGGGACTGAGGCTCGACATTGACATCTAAACATGCATAACAAATAAGTCGTAGTGAGATAAAACAGCTCTTAAAAAAATTAAAAATTTATTTATCACAACTCCCTAGTATTACGATAAAGATCGGATTCCCAAAACTTTGCATCCGTAACATTCCTCAGGGAATTAGTTGCGCATATAGTTTTTCAGGTGGAAGATCTTTCCATTGATTTAACAACCCTAGACATCTCATGTCATATTAAATCAACAATCCGATATGTTCGGCCTCTAAAATAAATATTTGTTTCCTTTTGGAAATCAAATTAATTATTTTAAATTAAGTGTAACCCATAGACTATATCTCAGAGCCGACATAAATTGGATAATCTCCTTGGGGAGAATAAAACAATTCATGTAATCTGAATTTCACCTATGGAAGGCCGCGGGATACGAAAATCCCTCTGCCACTTAATTTCTTATACAAGGGCAATCACCATTCACATAGCTCATGCATAAACCAAAATAATATTGCGATTTTATGATTACCAATCTAATTATTCCAAGCTGATACTACAACTAAAATATATATGCACATAAACTAATAGTTACTAAAGTTCCCTGAATCACCAACTAAACACATTGGTACTGTGTAATATCAGTTATCTAAAGGGATAACTAACTGTTGACGTTTGTAATGTTCCAAGACCCGTTAAAAACTTGTTTTAATACACCGTACCAAAACTGTTTTGGACTTACTAAAACAAATTTTGGTCTTCATTATCAAACAATTCAGTTACCCTCTTAAGCCAATTAAGGGTTAACAAACAATCCATTGATACACTGTTGACTACCCATGAAAACTTTGGTTTACACGGGAAATAAAATTTCAAAGAATCTAACCCACTTCTTACATCTCATGTAGAAATACAAAGGAACCCATATATCCCTCAAAGTGATTTCATACTCTAGCATAAAAACATTAGTTATCCATACACATACATTAATTTGCATCATATACAAGATTCAGCCAATACCCATCTCAAAATAATCAAATAAATCATCAATAATCAACAACATCCATCAATTGATAAATCTAGGGTTCCATCGATTAATAGAAATTACCAAATTGAAAAAACCCTAATTTTTATAACCCATCATAATCTCTATCATGATAAATAAAATTACAATTATTAACATCTAAACCTAGCTGTTGATGCCATTGTTAGGAATCTATCAAAAACGCAGCGGAAATTGGTTTAAAAATTTTCTATAAAACCCCTTGTTTCATAGATGTTAATAGGATCAAAGAGGGATTAGAGATTTTGTGTACCTTTCCTTTTGCTAATCCAAATCTCCAAGAAGAACAACAAAATCCACTTTTAGCTTTATCTCCAAAACCACCGTAACGGAAGGAAGAGAATGTAAAACAAGTTTCTGTAGATTTTGGGAATAAAACCTCGTATAGCTTTTTCTTAGGAAAATAAGAGAAAAGACAATTGCTTCCACAAAACTAGAAAGACACGTAGGTTAGTTTTGGACTTTCTTCCAAAATCCTTAATTGTATAGGGACGGGAAAATAAGAAGGCACAACTTTCTTAGCTTTTTCTGTAGTTCTAGCCTTGATTGCTTGCTCCCCTTATATAGTTTTGATACTAGTAGTTGTCCCTCTTATTTTTAAATACCTTTTCCAAATACAATTAGGTCTCTTGGCTACAAACAATTTTAGCTTTTCTTAACCGTACAGGACTCTATGTGTCTCACACAATTCCAAATACGATTAGGAAATTACAAGTCATTCCACCAAAGACTTGTAATTGACAAACACTCTAAAATTGTCTGTTTTAATAAAAGTAAAACCCTTCCTCTACTTTCTTACAATAAGTCCCTCCGTGAATACCGGTATTCATAAATTCTCATAGGCGTGTAAAAATTACACATCATCTCCCTATGCAGAATTTATATTTGGTCCTTGATGCGCTTTTTACATTATTATTATAATAATCACTTAAACAATTGACCACTGGCTAGTCTAGAATAATAATTCCCGCACAATAATCCAAGGGAATACACATTGAGACGGATACCATATTGAATATGTATATTCTTACTGCGTACTCACGACTATCCATCTTACCCAGATATTGGATCCAAAAATGACCTCACTGCTTGGTAAGACAAGATGCCCGGAAATACACGTAGCGTATATACATATTCTCAGAATTAAGAACTTATGTAAAGTAGTAACTTATATCTATTCACAAGCTGATAAATTACGAACAGAAATAACCGACTGGTTCGACATAATCCAATTACATCAACCTGCTAGATTTAGAAGTCTCCACTTCTATGATGAGATTTATCATAATACGTACGTAATAATCATAGCAAGTTATAATCTAATCAATAAAAATGATTCCACATAGATTACGAACTAAAATGTCACCAATATATTATATCTCCCATTGTATAAATTACAACTAATATATTTGACCACATCTCACAAAGCATGTTTAAAGTGAACTGTTAAATAATATTTAAAATGTAATGTCAAACTATTATTTTTGGGCATAACCCCAACATTAACTCCGTCTCAAAAACCCCGCAAATCAACTGCTCTTCCTTCTTTGCTCCCTACAACTCGAATGCTGTTCCTTCCTCCTCCACACAACTCCTCAACTGCTCTTCCTCCTCCCCAAAACACCTCAACTGCTCTTCCTCCTCCCACAATATATATTCTACATTTCTCATCACTCTTTTTCACTCATCACATTTTCTTCCATCAAAAACAAAAAATGGCAACAAATTTCATGGATGAAGAAATTCCTATTGTAGTTTCACGCCAGGATTTCCCTCCTAACTTTGTGTTTGGTGTTTCAACTTCTGCTTATCAGGTAACCACGTACTAACATCCCATTCAAGAAAAGAGGGAAAAATTAACTTTTTGAGTCTAACCCATACGCTCATTTTCGGTAAATACGCAGAGCTCTGTGAGAGAAACATATCCCTAATATATTAGCTTTAAATCCGTTACCATTTGGTTTTTATTCATAAAAATGACTTAAAAGTGTGAGAATAAAAATGTGAAAGTATCCTTCATTTTCTTTATTTCAGCCTAAATTTAATATTTTTATGATGGTTTTTGTTATTCATTCAATAATTATTAGACGAGGAAAGTTATATAACTTTGTTGCGCTGATAGAAAATAGTTGAGATTTACATTTTTTGTAAAAAAAAGAGAGAGTCCAACCCCAGATCTCTAATGGACTTGGATACTTTTAAATCACCTTTTGTTAGAGAACATTTTGTTCGATCCAGATTTGAATTTGGATCAGGAATCTTTTAGATGTTGATGAAAGTTTGGTGTGTTTTTATAGGTTGAAGGAGCAGTTAATGAAGGTGGCAGGGGTGAGAGTATTTGGGATGTTTTTGCACGCAAAGAAGGTGCGTCAGACCATTTCAAACACATTTGAGACCGTCTGTGTCTAGTTATTGTTAGATCCTTGCACACTTGGCAGCAATGTTGGTAGAGTTTTTTTTAACGGAATCGACCTTGAATATTGTATCAGGAAAAATCGTAGATGGAAGTAATGGAGACATTGCTGCAGATCAATATCACCGCTACAAGGTAGTAAATTTTCTCTAGGATTTGGTACGTACTTGTTCAACTTTGCGATAAAATGTTATCTTTAAGATGCTAATAACAAGCATGTTTGCCTTTTATATATATAGGAAGATGTCGAACTTATGTCCAAGCTGGGATTTGATGCCTACCGATTTTCTGTATCATGGCCTCGTATTTTCCCTGGTATTCTGCTAAGTGCTATCCTATCAAATTCAATTGCTGCTTATCGTTGTCTTATGATCAGTGTGCAGTTGAAGAATAATCTTGCTCTCTTTCTATGAGCGCAGATGGTTTGGGAACGAAAGTCAATGAGGAAGGAATTGCCTACTACAACAATCTCATTGATGCTCTGCTTGATAAAGGTCATTGTTTTTACCTAGGTTGTCCCTTTTATTTATGATACACTACTTAGTTGAATTATATGTTCTGCAGGTATGCAGCCGTACTTAACATTATACCATTGGGATCTACCTAACTATCTTCAAGAATCAATCGGAGGATGGTTATCCGACGAAATTGTGTAAGTTTGATGAAAATAACATCATATGGCTGATTCACAATCCATTTCTGTGCATCTTTAAACTAATGAGTGGATGACATACTTTATTTGGGAATCATCCAGAAAATATTTCGCAATATATGCTGAGACTTGCTTCGCGAATTTTGGGGATAGAGTAAAACATTGGATCACATTAAACGAACTTTGTTCAACTTCGGTACATGGATACGATGTTGGGACACATGCTCCTGGGAGAAGTGAAAATCCTTCTACAGAACCTTATTTGGTTACACACCATCAACTTCTGGCTCATGCAGCGGCTGTTTCCATTTACAAAAACAAGTTTCAGGTTATCTTTTCGATATGTGCTT
>NW_020650416.1:0-890 GCF_003573695.1 Papaver somniferum
TCAATTGTTCATTGTGATTTGAAGTCATCGAATCTGCTGGTTAACAAGAACTGAATTGTGAAGGTGAGCAGCGTTTTTCTCCCTTTTTGTTACAAAGTGAAAAAGACAACCGAGCCTGAGCAGTTAGAAAAGATTCCAAAATTCAAGGCTAGGCCACTGAATAAAAAGGTCAGTTTATAGATTTCTTAGTTTTTGACGCCACCATGTGAGGTTGAGATAACATTTACTCTTAGTATTAACGAGTTTAAGTATTTAATGTTACTCAAAACGTCATGTGATTAAACCTCGGGAGTTCCACTTTGCAACTAATAAATGGATTCCTCCTGCAAGGACAGTTTTTGAGTTGTTTGAAAAGGTACAGACAACATAATCACTTTTCTCTTCTTCTTATTTGAAATTATCTATCCATAATTGGATAATCATTATCTAAAATGTTCTCTTACAACTTTCATTAAACTCAGAACGCCATCACAATGAACAACTGCTTCCAAGGCTTACAAAACCAAACCCATTTCATCTTCAGAGGTACACAATGAATTTTAGCCGCCGGATTGAGGTTACTGTGTACCAGATGGTTGAAAGTTCATGCATTTGTACAAGTACCATGGATACTGCCTGTACCTGCAATAACGACTATTGGTAGAGGTAAATAGCTTGTCGTTGTCCGGTAGCGTTTAAAGTTTTGCAAGTTTCTCGTCTTGTGTGTATTTTGTTATGTTACTAATACTAGGTAGTTTCTATCGCAGGAAAATCATAATAGGAGAAGATACTCGGACATTATGGAGTGCCAAGTGACAACAGACTATATAAGCAGCAGAAAACTCAATGATAAACGGTAAGTTCTGTGTCTAAAAGAGCCTCTTCATCTTTACCTAGCTAGATCCTTATTT
>NW_020650417.1:0-261 GCF_003573695.1 Papaver somniferum
AGCAGTTTCGAGTGTACATTCGAATAATACACACTCGAAAAGACTCGACTGCTATAATTTAGCTCAACAAGTGTCTATTTTTATTGGAAACATGCTAATGATCAGGACATGTTGGTCTATAGACCCACATGATCTTGATATTTTAGCTATTTTTTGAAGTCTAAGCCTCATAAACAAGATTTGCTTACTTAGAGCAGTTTCGAGTGTACATTCGAAAAATACACACTCGAAAAGACTCGAACACTATAATTTAGTTCAACA
>NW_020650418.1:0-288 GCF_003573695.1 Papaver somniferum
AGCAGTTTCGAGTGTACATTTAAATAATAGACACTCGAAAAGCCTCGAACGCTATAATTTAGCTCAACCAGTGTCTCTTTTTATTGGAAACATGCTAATGATAAGGACATGTTGGTCAATGACCCAGATGATCTTGATATTTTAGCTAAATTTTTAAGTTTAGGCCTCATAAAAAAGATTTGTCTACTTAGAGCAGTTTCGAGTGTACATTGGAAAAATACACACTCGAAAAGACTCGAACGCTATAATTTAGCTCAAGAGGTGTCTATTTTGATTGAAAACATGCTA
>NW_020650419.1:0-720 GCF_003573695.1 Papaver somniferum
AGCATAAAATCTCGTCTTGCACGCGAGTATGAAAGACTTGTACCTTGGCAAGCATAAAGTCTCTTCTCAACCACGAGCCCAACGCCCGATGTTCGACCAAAGACTCGTACTCAACACAAGAAATACATCCAGCCTTCCCGAGCAGCGAGCGATACATCCTTGTTACGTTGCGAGCAAAAAGACTTGCCCCAGCGGCAAGCACATTACGTTTCACTTAAGACTAGACTAGCTCTCGAGCATCAAAAGTCCACCACGTGGCAAAAAGTCTCGCCTAGCACGTGAGCAATATTTTTTTTTTTTTACTTTTCATTTTTTTTTTGCAGGTAATTACAGCGGAGGGCGTCTTCGCAATATCTCTACTCACGCTTGGGGGCGAGTTTCATCATCAACGTTCGACGCAAAAGGATAAACAATTTTCTTAACCACCAACAAGTTGGAGGTTAAGAGGGGGCGATGTTTGTACCGTGTATTTTATACACGGTGAGCCCGTAATCAAGCCCGTCTAGCCAGCCCATGACGGAAGATTCTAGAAGTTTCCCGAAGGCTTGTTTCCCAAGTTCCTTGCACATGAAGTTTACATCAAAATTAGGGTTACATAAACTCTATAAATACATGTATCCTAAACCCAAGAATAGAGGGAATATTAGGTTAGCTAACCCGGAGAAAAACACCCTTGTATCAAATACATCAATAAAATACCTCTCCGTTCTTCCGTGGATG
>NW_020650420.1:0-537 GCF_003573695.1 Papaver somniferum
GAACTTATGCACAACCTGTGATATTTCTATTATATAACAAAATATAACGCGGAAAAGAAATAACACAGATACCAGAAATTTTGTTAACGAGGAAATCGCAAATGCAGAAAAACCCCGGGACCTAGTCCAGATTTGAACACCACACTGTATTAAGCCGCTACAGACACTAGCATACTCCAAGTTAACTTCAGAATGGAATGTAGTTGAGCCCTAATCAATCTTACACCGATCAAGGTACAGTTGCACTCCTTACATCTCTGAATCCCAGTATGACTCTACGCACTTTATTCCCTTATCTGATCTCACCCACAACTAAAAGTTGCTACGACCCAAATACGAATACTTGATAATCCAATATGTCTCACACAGAAAAGTCTATTGTATAGATAAATCTGTCTCCACAGATAAAGCTATGAGTTTTGTTCCCTCTTTTGATAAATCAAGGTGAACATGAACCAATTGATATACCTGACTTATATTCCCGAAGAACAGCCTAGAAATATCAATCACCTCACAATAATCTTAACTGTATGGTAG
>NW_020650421.1:0-314 GCF_003573695.1 Papaver somniferum
CCTTAGCATAGGTAAAATGGTGGATTTGAAGCCTTAGTACCCTGTTACCTTGCTTTACTTTCTGTCACTAATTCAGTTACACCAAAACAGCTCAGTTGTGTTTTAACACAACACAAAAATCTCTAGGAAAAAAACAATAGCTCCCTCCAAGTCCTTGTGGACAAACCCCTGCTTATTCACTTTCTACTTTAGATCCTGTGCACTTGCAGGTGTAAATATAACCATAGTTTTAGGTTTAATTCCTTAGCTATCAAGTTTTTGGCGCCGCTGCCGGGGACTCGGTTAGCGGCGCTGTTGTTGTTTTTGTTCTACAT
>NW_020650422.1:0-373 GCF_003573695.1 Papaver somniferum
GCTGGAATAAGCTTCCTTAACTAGATATGCACACAAAACCTTATACAAAAGCATATCTAGAATATGTTCTATTAACAACGTTCTCAGCTCAGTGCCATACAAAAAATAAAACAACATCCTTTAGTAGAAATTATGTAGACAACGTGTAACACAAAACCAGTTCTAAAAACTGTTTTGCTAACCACTAATCATAGCGGCATACAGACAAAAACAACTAACGAAAGAATCGAAATATATATTTTTGCTAAAATAAATCACCCAAAAGCCCATTGATATACGCTGCGAGCATATTCTTTTTCTTTAGGGGTAAATTGGTTTTCAATATTGTTAAATGTTCGATCTATCTCCTCTGGTGCCATATCTTTAATGATGT
>NW_020650423.1:0-404 GCF_003573695.1 Papaver somniferum
AGCATATTATCATGGTATCTACTCCATACCCCCAAACCTAAACTAAACATTGTCCTCAATGTTTCAAAATATGGAAAGAATTAAAATGCAACATATGGAAAGGGACATGCTGAGTAGAGTAAAAGGAAAGAGAATACCCGATTTTGGCGAAAGCAATATTAGAACTCCGTTATTCAAGGCAAAAATCCAACATATTTCAGCCGAGATCATATTGGATTAGCAAAATATATACAAAAGGAATTTTAATTAACACATTATCTACAAGAAAATTTGGTTTTTAATGGGATTGGACTTTTTGGGAAAATTTTGGTTTTGATGGGATATATTTGAAAAAGAAAATTTGGTTTAAAAATGGGAGCAAAGTAGAAATTTGGTTTTAAAATTGGGAGCAAAAGAAAATTTTG
>NW_020650424.1:0-470 GCF_003573695.1 Papaver somniferum
AACTAGAAAACGACTTTTAAGAGCTAATAAACCTTAAAATCTTGGTTGAAAACTGAGGACCATGTGACGTACTGACATCGTTGGCCCTTTTCCCATCCAAATACTATCCTCTTGAGTTTTATAAGAAACTTAAAGTGTTATAACGCTCAACATTTGGCATAACTACTATTGAAAGCGTTAAAACTGAATTTTTGATAGCATATTATGGAATTTGCCTAAAATCTAAACACCATTTTCCATCAAAATAGATCCCTCCTTAGTTTTTTTACTAATACCGGGACATTGGTTTCAAACAGGATATTTTCCTAGTATATAGGGTTTTTCTTTTATAAGTTTAAAATTTTATTAATAGATAACAAAATCTACAAAACAAGTTTACAAGAAAAGAGGCTTAAAGCCCCAAAAACTTATAAACTTATAAACCAGTATATAGGAACTACCCTTGAAAGCGCTCTGGAACTAGAAAACGA
>NW_020650425.1:0-388 GCF_003573695.1 Papaver somniferum
ACCTACAAACACACAAAGCATCAAAATTAGTACAAAAATCGAGCACTAATAATAGAGACATTGAGTACAATTTAGACACAAAAATGTGTCTATCAAATACCCCCAAACTTATTATTTGCTAGTCCTCGAGCAAAATTAATCTAAAAAATAACCGAGTTAATCTCGGGAGGGTTTACCAGAGGTGTACCCACAAAACCAATACTCCAAACTCTAGCTATCTATGCAGAACCTTGGAAGGAACTAAAGAATCTCCTTGGTTGGCATACAATCATTGACTATAGGAGGAAGTACCCTGATGCGAAATTCCAATTTTTGTACACGAGTTTGCACTCAAGCATACTAAAATTCATATATAAGTCACAGAGCTCTACTCAGATAGTTTCTGTAC
>NW_020650426.1:0-644 GCF_003573695.1 Papaver somniferum
AACAAAGCATTCACCTATACTTCTGTGTATTCTTTTGAACCATCCTCTTCAATGTACCAGTTTCTGTATATTATTAGATGTTTTAAACAGTTTCTAGTATTCCAGGTTACATCTATTAATTCTTTAACTTTAGAGAACTATGAGTTATTGATAACAACCCTACTATGAAACTAACCATTTACCTATACTTCTGTGTATTCTTTTGAACCATCCTCTTCAATGTACCAGTTTTTGTATATTATTAGATGTTTTAAACAGTTTTTAGCGTTCCATTTGACATCTATTAATTCTTTAACTTTAGAGGACTACGAGTTATTGATAACAAGCCTACTATGAATCTAAGCATCCACCTATACTTCTATGTATTCTTTTGAACCATCCTCTTCAATATACCAGTTTTTGTATTTTATTTGATGTTTTAAACAGTTTCTAGCGTTCCAGGTGATATCTATTAATTCTTTAATTTTAAAGGACTATGAGTTAATGATAACCAGCCTACTATGAAACTAAGCGTCCACCTATACTTCTGTGTATAATTTTGAACCATCCTATTAAATGTACAAGTTTTTGTATATTATTAGATATTTTATACAGTTTCTAGCATTCCAGGTGACATCTATTAATTCTTTAACTTTAGAGGACTA
>NW_020650427.1:0-335 GCF_003573695.1 Papaver somniferum
AAAAAGACCAAAAATGATCCTAAACAGAAAAATAAGGCAAACGTAGTAGATGATTCTGGATATTTTACTGGCATGGTGTCTGAAGTCAACCTTGTCTCTAATGTGACCAATGTGAGAGATTGTTGGCTTGATTCTGGAGCCACCAGGCATGTCTGTAAGTTCAGAAATGCTTTCTAGTCCTATAACAAAGTAGGAGACGATGAGAAATTGTTTATGGGAAACTCTTCTACCTCTAAAGTGGTAGGAAAAGGCAAGGTTGAATTGAAGCTCACTTCAGGAAAAACTCTCGCATTGAATGACGTGTATCACGTCCCGTACATATGCAAGAATCTTAT
>NW_020650428.1:0-313 GCF_003573695.1 Papaver somniferum
CGGTCGTAGCATCGCCAGTACATCAAAGTCTGAAGCTTCTGTCTAACACTACAGCACCTAACTCCATCTTGAGCCGTCAGTTTCGTTGTATCGGGCATCCAACGGTCGATCCCCTCTTCCTTCCATCTCGCCGTTAGATCGATCCATCATCTTCGCATCCAACGTCTCATCCTCGTTGTGCATCAACAATTACTAAACCCGCTCAACACCCAAGAACCCAAATCTATTAACCCAACCAAACGCACCTTTCTTCCCAAAACCATCGACTCCATCTTCTCCATTCCTCTACAGACGCCATACCACCACCATCTCC
>NW_020650429.1:0-641 GCF_003573695.1 Papaver somniferum
TGAGTGTTCAATGCTTATCTTTTTCTCGAAATTCATGTGTTGGTAAAGCATCTCGCTTTGATCAGGTTTATCTTCATCTTTCAATAACTAAGTTGAGAGTTGCTCTGACGTGAAGACGATCTGTGAATAATGGTTGGGATAGCGTTCTCTGAGAATGTATCAATGATTGAAATGAGAGTTAGATTACATAACCATGTATTCCTTGATCCAAAGTTCTTTGAACTTTGTTGAGCAAGAAAAATCGGTAGGATTGTGTAATTTTCTTGCTAAGTACGCGACCCTAGTACGCAGACCTAGTTCGCGAACTGACGGAAGTTCTTGATCGAGAATTTATGCTGGGATTTCCTAAACTCGTTTGTGTGACCTATTCCGCGAACTCAGTCCGCAAACCCAGTCCACGAACTGGCGGAAGTTCTTGACCCGAGAATTTCTGCTGAGTTTGGAAAACTCAACCGGTTATGCTTAAGTCCGCGAACTTGTTTGTGTGTGCTTAAGAGGTTATGATCTAAAGATGTGCTCTGAACATAAACATTAAATTACTAAAGAATGTTTAATGCAAATCGTGGCTATAATGTTCATTGAGTCGATTCAATCGAATCGAAATCATCTTGAGTTCAATTGTGTCTTGTGTATTTACATAA
>NW_020650430.1:0-440 GCF_003573695.1 Papaver somniferum
TAATGCTCAACATATAGCATCTTATGGAACAACCAACAAAGCCAATAAGAATAATCGACTTAGTTGTATCGTGCTCAACATAAGACACACAATGGATCCTTCACGGTAAAACATAACAAAATGGATCAATGAAGATCAATACTGTGGATAACATACAAGGATCTATTCTATTTTCCATCATAACGACATAATAGACTTTATCCTTTTCAAACAAAAGATTTTATCCTATTTTACATCAAATACATGACTGCATTGGCATAACTTTTGTAATTATCGAAAGTCCATTCGTCCTTTCATTAATACGAATACCAATTCATGAACGACTTTACTTTTGACAGCATATGGGACCTTCAAGTTCACGGACGCAAACAATACATATCCCATAATAAAATTGCAATATCACAAAATCATAACGATCAATACTGCAATAACATCATCCT
>NW_020650431.1:0-699 GCF_003573695.1 Papaver somniferum
TAGCAAACAAAAAGCATGAGGGCTCCACTTAGATTGTTTCTAGACCATCTTCTAATCCTTCGAAAGGGTATTCGTTACATTTAAGAAAACCCCTCTGGAATCAATCCGAGTCAAAGTAAGTTGAATAGAGGCAAGGGAAACTGCATGGAGCTTTGATACCCAAGGCCTCACCCATTACAAGGCGGTGCATTCACGCATTCAACTCACAAAAACCATCATGAACTCTGAAGTATGCTTAAAAGAGTAACCAATATTTTTCGAATGACTTTCCTATTAAGCTCGTTACCCGGTCTCGTTCTAGTCCAAATTTTAAGGCTTAGGTTCGCGTAGGTTACGTGTTCCTAAGGCGGGCAAGAAGGAAACGGTGATGAAATCCGAGTCCTTATCTTGATTTGGCCTGGCCTTACCCTTTACTAGAAAATTAAATCTGATTTCAGGTCCTCAACATATATGCATACAAAATCATCCAGTAAACCCGCTGACAGGGGATTCAAGGGTGTTTAAAATTCTTACCTCTCGTTCCAGACGGGGGATGAACCGTTGAAGTCGACTCGGGCCACGATTCCTATGTCATGTACGAACCCGAGGGGCCGAGGTGATATCGTAATCGCAGTCCTTCTCTGCAAACAGTTTATTTGAAATTACCCTTCCGTAGGGTTTAAAGAAAATAAAGTCCCAAAGTTCAATGTCCGAAAAAAA
>NW_020650432.1:0-699 GCF_003573695.1 Papaver somniferum
TAGCAAACAAAAAGCATGAGGGCTCCACTTAGATTGTTTCTAGACCATCTTCTAATCCTTCGAAAGGGTATTCGTTACATTTAAGAAAACCCCTCTGGAATCAATCCGAGTCAAAGTAAGTTGAATAGAGGCAAGGGAAGCTGCATGGAGCTTTGATACCCAAGGCCTCACCCATTACAAGGCGGTGCAGTCACGCATTCAACTCACAAAAACCATCATGAACTCTGAAGTATGCTTAAAAGAGTAACCAATATTTTTCGAATGACTTTCCTATTAAGCTCGTTACCCGGTCTCGTTCTAGTCCAAATTTTAAGGCTTAGGTTCGCGTAGGTTACGTGTTCCTAAGGCGGGCAAGAAGGAAACGGTGATGAAATCCGAGTCCTTATCTTGATTTGGCCTGGCCTTACCCTTTACTAGAAAATTAAATCTGATTTCAGGTCCTCAACATATATGCATACAAAATCATCCAGTAAACCCGCTGACAGGGGATTCAAGGGTGTTTAAAATTCTTACCTCTCGTTCCAGACGGGGGATGAACCGTTGAAGTCGACTCGGGCCACGATTCCTATGTCATGTACGAACCCGAGGGGCCGAGGTGATATCGTAATCGCAGTCCTTCTCTGCAAACAGTTTATTTGAAATTACCCTTCCGTAGGGTTTAAAGAAAATAAAGTCCCAAAGTTCAATGTCCGAAAAAAA
>NW_020650433.1:0-285 GCF_003573695.1 Papaver somniferum
AGCATGCAAATTGGAGGATCTTTACCTACCTATTTTACCATATTATTTACGGTATACACTTAAATATTTTGCCAAATTATTTGTTAGTAAAGATATTGCCAAATCTCCATTTACCCTACGTGTTCATTTCTCTCGTCTTCAAACCTCCCCTTAGAGAACAAAACAAGTTGTTTACTTTGATCATATGATTCATCTCCTGGATAAACCATGTATTCCTCTGTCAGTTTTTCTTTGCGGATTAATCGGATCGACCGTGTAAGTAATTATTTTCAGTACTGCTTTGTT
>NW_020650434.1:0-639 GCF_003573695.1 Papaver somniferum
ACAGGGGCAGAAGACACTTGTCTGACACGAGCATGCGTCTCAACTACCCGCATTAAACACTCTGAGCAGTGTACGTGTCGATCAACCCGTGGAACGAACGAGGATGACTCTGCGTGACCAAGCAATGAACGAAGACCTCTGCGTGATGGACACAAAGCACAAGAAGATAAGGTTCCAACGGCTCTCAGAAACGGTTCCCACATTCTAACCCTATAAATACCCTCTCTCCACCAAGAGAGAGGGGATCGAAAAGGAGAGAGAGGTTTAGAGAGAAGTCAAGAGAGAAGAATTGTTAGTGTAAGTTTACCTTTAAAATTAAAATTCGCAGACCTGTGTAAACTCCAAAGTCATTCGACTACCTCTATAATCATCAAATACATAGTGAAAGCGACAACCCCGTGGATGTAGGCCTTAGTGCTGAACCACGTAAATCCCAGTCTTATTTACATTTCAGCACTTTATATTACTTTTACATTTAGTTTTATTTATCTTCCTCTATGTGAACGCCTCTGGTGATGATATTAGACGAGGCAATGATAAACCCGAAGGTTTTGAGCCAAGGAATCAATACAATCGTCTCATCAGTGCGAGCATGTGTATAGAATGCGAACATTTTTTGTGAACATATAGATGCCTTCG
>NW_020650435.1:0-526 GCF_003573695.1 Papaver somniferum
GTGGGACCGGCTTTGAGCATGGTCGGCCGGCTGGGGCCCGGTCCCGTGCGTTTCCCTAATTTTATGTAATTTTTGTGTATTATTTCCATGATTTGAAAGAATTTTCATAATTTGAGAGAAATACCATGAAATCAAGGAATTTAATAGGATCAAGTAAACTTAAAATAATAATAAAAAAATAAAGGGACGTGTGGGACCGGTTAGGGCATGGCCGGCCGGCTGGGGCCCGGTCCCACGAGTTTCCCTAATTTTGTATTATATTTTTCATGGTTTTATGAAAATACCATGAGATTAGGGAAATATTAATAAAATAATAAGGAACCATGAGGTGTGGGGCCGTCCGGGATCAAGGCATGGCCGGTTGGCCAATAAACACGGCCCCACGACATTTTTTTTCAATTTTATATTATTTCCTTGGTGCGAAGGAAACACCATGAAACTGAGGAGTTTCCTCAAAACGAAGGATATTTGTTCAAATGAAAGGATTTTCATAAGATCAAGGAAAATAACAAAAATATGATAAAAT
>NW_020650436.1:0-833 GCF_003573695.1 Papaver somniferum
TCCTACCCCCTAATGCTAGCTACTACTTAAATTCCTGAAGTCCAACTCTAAAATGTCTTTGATTTATGGTGTACTTCAATTATAAAATGTCTTTGATTTATGGCGTACTTCAACTGTATGTAGTTTTCAAATGTGATATCTACAAAGTTTTCACGCGGTACATATCAATTATATATATAATAGGCTTTCACCCAGTACATATCAGCATGTATTGTGTTTTGACTTTGTACATATCAGTATGTACTGGGTTCTTTCTCTTTATATAACAATATGTATTGGGTTCTTACTTTCTACATAACAATATGTACTACTTCAAAGAAAACTCGAGGGACAGCAAGAGGTACAACTTGGGGAAGTTGACACATGATAGGAAGAACATCTATTTAGTGCCCTCAACTCAGCAGGAAACCAACCTTTGGTATTTCGGGTAATCTTTCAACAACATTATTGTGCCCTCAACTTAGTTAATTTGTATGTTCCATAAATATGTACCGAGTAATATCAACTAGCTTTGCTCAGTACATATCAATATCTACCAGAAATAGTGTACTTACTTAATACTATAGCTGCTAATGTTTCATGTTTTTTTTTATATTTTCAGAGATTGGATATGTTTCCGTGATTCTTACTGTAGAGCATTCCTCGCGAAGATTCCAGTTCTGTATGGTCTTACTTACTGTCATAGGTTCAATGTCATTGAGTACTTGGGTAACCAAAGAGTATTACAAGTTTGTCGCAAGGGTATTAAGTTACTTGGTCTGACCAGTATCCGGTAAGATAACACTTTAAATTTCCATCCCTCAAAGCTCGGAGGAATAAGGAATGATATTCTT
>NW_020650437.1:0-553 GCF_003573695.1 Papaver somniferum
TCTAACCATTTTAAGCACACATGCAAGACCACAGTTAATAAAGCCAGACAAGACTACTTGCATCTAAGTGAACAACATTTTACAAGCCAGAGATTTTTTACAAGAAACTGACTCAGAAGTAAATCCGAACTATTGTGCAAAAAGGAAGCTGCACTCAGCATGTGCATCCATTTGATTAAAAGATGCAACGAATTGAAGCAATCTTTTTTTCTAACTTATATATGGAAAAATATATATGGAAAAATCATGTTCTTCTGTTTGACAGCATTGAGTTCTATACAGATAAGATCAAATTCATGATACAGCGAGCACTCACATCGGATTCACTGAGACAAAAGAAAAACATAATTTTGAAACATGTTATATTTGATAGAATGGAGTGTTGCATGAAAAAGATTGATATCCCCCATACACATGGGAGGTTAAGGGAAGTACTTGGGATTCTTCATAACCAAAGCAAAAACTCAGAGAAAGAAATTAACCTTGAACAATAGTATCAGAGCAGTTGTTATTCCTAATACCAAATACTAAATGACAAGCATGAATAGGTACG
>NW_020650438.1:0-937 GCF_003573695.1 Papaver somniferum
CGTCATGGTTCTTATCAATCTTAAAGAAGAAATGCCTACTGGAATGTGGGCAAAAGTGGGAGACAAAAAGACTAGGATTGGGTATGCTTACTCAATCCACCCAAAGTTATGCAAGATCTGTAGAATTCCAGATCATGGAGCTATAGCATGTAAACCAGTCGACATAGTAGCTACTGTCAAAGAGGGAGCAATGAACAATCGTAGTATGGAAGTTGGGGGTCCTTCAAATATCAGCCAACAACCATCTCAGGGCAGTGAGAATGGAAACTCGGAGTCATCAGATCCGTACCTAGTAAAAGTACAAGTCACAAACAAGGACATCCCAAATGCTCTGAGAATAATGGGTTTCTATGGCAAAGAAATACAAGTTGTTGAAACAGGGAATGAAGAAGGGGAGGTAAATAGCAAAGCTATCACGGAGGAAGAATTCTTTCATAACTTGAAGTCTGCTGATCTCGCTGATCCCTTCACAAATATCCCCTCTAAGACAAATTTCATGGAATGGGATAAGGAGAAAAGTTTCTCCTTGGGAGGAGGAGGAACTGCTGAATGCACCAAGGAAAACTCGAGCATAAAGTTAATAAGATCACCATCCATCAAAACTTCTGATAGATTGAAGGTGGTAAACAACAACAAAAAGTCTCCTCCTATAATCCCATCAGGTTTTGAAAAGATGCTACCTCAGCAAGCTGTCTAAGAAAGCCCAACAAAATCTTGGACAAGGCAGCAAAGGCCAGCAAACCTTCTCAAGAAATTTGAAGCTGTCCACCAGGAGGAAATAGCACAATACTCAGGCCAGGCTAAGAAAAAGAGAGTTTTTTAAGAAGTAATGGAAGACAAAGACGACAGTCATTCAAAGGACATGCCATTGATGGATAATCAGAAAAAGAGAGAAGTAACAATGACTGAGGAAGAAGGAACTGGAGCAGGATGGTCT
>NW_020650439.1:0-516 GCF_003573695.1 Papaver somniferum
AGCATGTTTCCAATCAAAATAGACACCTCTTGAGATAAATTATAGCGTTCGAGTCTTTTCGAGTGTGTATTTTTCGAATGAACACTCGAAACTTTTCTAAGTGGAAAAATCTTGTTTATTAGGGCTAGCCTTTAAAACTTGGCTAAAATATCAAGATCATGTGGGTCTACAGACCAACATGTCATGATCATTAGATGTTTTCGATCAAAATAGACACCTCTTGAATTAAAATATAGTGTTCAAGTCTTTTCGAGTGTGTATTTTTTGAATGTACACTCGAAACTGCTCTAAGTAGACAAATCTTGTTTATGAGGCCTAGACTTCAAAATTTGGATAAAATATTAAGATCATATGGGTCTATATACCAATATGTCCTGATCATTAGCATGTTTCCAATAAAAATAGACACCTCTTGAGTTAAATTATAGCGTTCGAGTCTTTTCGAGTGTGTATTTTTCGAATGTACACTCGAAACTGCTCTAAGTGGAAAAATCTTGTTTATGAGGGCAAGCCTTT
>NW_020650440.1:0-358 GCF_003573695.1 Papaver somniferum
GACTTCAAAATTTGGCTAAAATACTAAGATCATGTGGGTCTATAGACCAACATGTCCTGATCATTAGCATGTTTCCGATAAAAATAGACCTGTTGAGCTAAATTATAGTGTTCGAGTCTTTTTGAGTGTGTATTATTCGAATGTACATTCGAAACTGCTCTAAGTAGACAAATCTTGTTTATGAGGCCTAGAGTTCAAAATTGTGCTAAAATATTAAGATCATGTGGGTCTATAGACAAACATGTCCTGATCATTAGCATGTTTCCGATAAAAATAGACCTGTTGAGCTAAATTATAGTGTTCGAGTCTTTTCGAGTGTTTATTTTTCGAATGTACACTCGAAACTGCTCTAAGTAAG
>NW_020650441.1:0-889 GCF_003573695.1 Papaver somniferum
TTAAGTATCAGCATTACCTCTATGAAACCATTTAAGCAAATGCGACAACAATTCATGTTATCGTGATCCTTTGAAAATCATTTGCCCATGTACACATTTTCGGCTTCTGATCTTCCTACCATCTGACCATTGACGGCGTGCAACAGGACTAAATAATCTCCCGTGGTAGTATTGACTGCACATCACCCATATCTTTTCTTTCAACAAATTTCTTCACTTGAACAAGAATCTCCCCAAAACCTCTTAATGCTTTCTTTGCCTGTAATACGAAAAACACGGGTCATTCAACTGGATATAGGTAAGTACTAATCATAGGAACAAAGAAGCCCTCTTTCTTGTGCAAAACCGTGCAGTTGAGACTTGAAAGGAACCCCGGTTCTGAAAGACCATAGATTTTGAAATAAGCATATAAGAAAGTAAGAAACTGCATAGAAAATTTAGTTACTGACCAAAAGAAAAATGAAGGCTTGTACTCTATTTCGTTTCTAGATCATGATATGGCAAATGCACATTTCTAATATAAATGTGAATATTCCCTGCAATTCACAACAATATATAAGGAACATGTGTTTGTTTCTATCTCACCTTCCATTCAAAAGTTTTCAATAAAATTGAAATTCACTTAAACGCTCAACCTTATAGTGTTTCAGTTACAAAAAGATACCTCTGTCTACCAATACACTGCTAGCCAATACTCCTTTCTATGGAATGCACTTGTGCCCCTTGATTTTGTCTCAACAAAAGCCGCCTTCGCTTGACGAATCATTTGTCAATAATGGATATCTAATACAATAAATTCACTTCAAAAGTTTCTATGAACTACACATTTATGATAGTGAGCAACAAAAACAAGTATAAAATGGTATGGCATGATACTACAAACCTAATG
>NW_020650442.1:0-475 GCF_003573695.1 Papaver somniferum
TGGGCTCATAACAAATTAAAAGTTGCTCCTGCTACTCAGCCTAGAGCCTTGAGCATTGTACAAGGACGTGCTGTAGGAGTAACCCATTACCTTTTGGGTGGAATTGCCACAACATGGGCGTTCTTCTTAGCAAGAATTATTGCAGTAGGATAATGGCTAGGAGGATTTGAAAAGCATTATGGCATTAAGATTTCCAAGGTTTAGCCAAGGCTTAGCCCAGGACCCCACTACTCGTCGTATTTGGTTTGGTATTGCTATCGCACATGACTTTGAGAGTCATGATGATATTACTGAGGAACATCTTTATCAGAATATTTTTGCTTCTTTACTTCGGGCAGTTAGCAATAATTTTTCTTTGGACTTCCGGAAATCTATTTCATGTAGCTTGGCAAGGAAATTTTGAGTCATGGGTAAAATACCCTTTACATGTAAGACCGATTGCGCATGCAATTTGGGATCCTCATTTTGGTCAACC
>NW_020650443.1:0-616 GCF_003573695.1 Papaver somniferum
CCGGTCCCATGACCTCTTGATCGGTCCCTCATCTTTTCATGGCTAGGTTTTGTTATCTGTCGCTCACACGAGCATTATTTTAACAAATAATTAAACCAGCATTTAATCATTCTTTCACCAACTGGTCCTCAAGAGACTTTGGTATTTTGCTCATTCGAGCATCTAGGCGTTACATGGTGGAGTCATCATCCCATGTACCCGGTCCCTGCTTCGTTCTGCGGTTGATTTTCAATAAATCATCATTTCATTAAAATTAGGGTTTTGAATCCGGAACTCTTCAAAAACATGATTCTGAGCGGATTCAAATACTAATAATTTTATGTTGATCCCGTGATCAACACTTTTATTTATTATACTCGACCCAACAGTCAGTATCTTAAATTGATATTTTATTTAGTCCTGCTACAAACAATTCATCAAACGAGCAATATTCGCTCAAACCAGCAATATTTGCTCGAATTAGCAATATTTGCTCAGATTCAAGAATATTGATTCAACTATTAATATTCAACAATTCAGCAACACAGTTTGCTCGTCTTAGGTAATCAACATAATAATACCTCGTGTCAGCAGACATATTTAATTCATGAGTTTCAGAACATTTGTAAATCATGTT
>NW_020650444.1:0-909 GCF_003573695.1 Papaver somniferum
AAAGTGGCAAATGTGCAAGTACGGGTCGAACCACAGAGACTTGGGTGTGTATTGAAGTGAAGAAACAAGTGACAGTAAACCAAAGAAGCAGTGAATGACAGTGGCAAAGGAACAAAGAAAAATCAGTGGCAATGAATAAGAAAAACTTAACCAAAACAGAACATGGGAGAGAAATTGTGGATGGGAATGAAGTGTATGGATATGGATGAGAATTCTCCTTCACCTAGCTAGTTCACCTTGGTTACATCCCTGTCATGTGGCTAGTTAACTACCTAAAGTCCTTGGATAACCCCTAGCATTGCCTATCTGATTAAAGCATAGGCAATCACAGGTCATTTAGGGTCTAGGTCTCTAACTAATATGGCTTTGTGAATCCCTTAGATTATCACTAACTCCTAGCATTAATGGTCTGTTTTTCTGGATCTGAGGATTAGTTTGCTCAAAATGCAAACTTAGGTATTTATAGACCAAGGAAGTTTGGACACCAAGGAATTTCCAAAACATATTATTCTCAAGATATGCAATAATTCCCAAATCGGTTTTCATAATTCCTGGAAATGCTTTGTCCAAATATCTATCGAAATCTCACTAGAAAATCTTCAATTAGTAAGTGCACATTACCAATTTTTATTTTCCAGAGATACGCATTTAATCGCTGGTAATTAAAAGCATATAAAACTAAAAACCTTAATTAAAAGATTCTCAATTTATTTCGGTCCAGGATTCTTCTTTAGTTATTAAGGAATATCTTTGAACAATAGAAGGTAAGAATTACTGCACGTGTTCAAAGTATGTCGACATCTTTATCTTTGTAAATCCTCTTTCATATTTACGATCTTGGAACCGATTTGCCACACTTCCAAACAAGTTTAGATTTGGTTCATCCGATTTCCAAAAACTATATGTGAT
>NW_020650445.1:0-3113 GCF_003573695.1 Papaver somniferum
TCACATCGCCTTTATCTAAGCATGGTTGTGGTAGCATTTCAAAGATTATGCTCCTAACCCTGTAGCTTCGCTTTCTAGTAGATATGGTGGTGCTAGAATACTTCGTTGGCTGAAGAAGTGTCCAAGACCTGGCTCAAGGCTCATCGATTTCTTTGACAATGTGCATGCAATTAAATTTCTTCCCTGGAAATGCCCCATATTTATTCAAGGAATCTTTTGATGTGGTTCCCTATAATGCTGACAGAGTTGCTCGTCAGATGGGTTTTGACCAGGGGATATCGTTCCACCGTCCGTTGACGCCTTCAACAGACCTTTTGCCATCCGTTTTTGATAGTAGTGTTTTTGAAACAAAGAAAAGCCTCCCATTCTTTCTCCCAGGAAGAAATCCGGTGGTAACCCCTAAGTATAAGGAATTCTGGCAGGAAGAGTTCCTTGATATTCATCAATTTTTGCAGGACGTCGTGACGGATCCACGCAGCAGGCCCTCTCCTAAGACTTTAGAAAAACACAAGTTGTTGAAGTCGCTTCTTTCGGGTAAACGAAAATCTTCTGACCAAGGTGGCAACAGTTCCCAGAGAAAGGAGCGAATATTAAAAAGTCGTGCAGGTGGCATTCGATCAGCTTCAACAACCCCAATGATCTTCAATTCTTCAAATATGCAAGTACGTATGATTTTCCTCCTGGAAAAATTATTTAAATATTTTGTATTATCCTTACAGAACACCTCTATTTTAATTCAGTGTCTCGATGATATGAACGCCTTTGACAGACTTGCTCGTGGCCAAAATATGGCACATCTGGAGGAAAAATATGGCGATACTGAGTTTCTTGAAGATGAGGAGGAAAGCGAGGAAGGTTCAGTATCCGGCGGTGATGAAGAAAGCACATCTAAGTGTAATAGCGGATCAAGATCCTACGGTGAGCCAACAGACGAGTTGGTGAGTTTTCCACACGTTTTTTATTCTTGGATTATTTATTCTTTGAGGTGAAATAAATATTCAATCGGTGGTATTACAGAAAGAAACTTCACTCGGAGATAACCCTGAGATGGAGATTAATCACAATGAAGATGTGGTTGTGCCTCCAATCATAGAAACCATGTCTTTGGATAACCCTCAGATGGAGCACTAATTGTACATTCAGCTGCGAGTGTCATCTTCAATCCTCCATTTGTGGCTCCCTTTGAGGATCATTTGATGATTGGAGGATTCAGTATACCAGCTAAGTAGGCGGAGTTGTACACCCAAATATGGAAGAAGTATGGGCACATTTCCACGACCAAGAGAGTTAAAAGTCGCTTTTCGTTGGTTAAACGCGTTGAATAAGCTCTATCTTAAATTCATGATATGTGCAGCGTAACCATGCACATCGTTTCTGAAAAATGTTGTATCAGACTGGAAGTTCCACCGTGATATGTTTGTAAACTTTGAGTTCAACGCCTCCTTGTTCTGTGAAGTATTCTCCAAAGTCCAGAAGATGCAAGCAGTAACGAATGAAGTTCCCTCCATGTATCTCATTAATCAATGGGATGCATAAATCGAGAAGTTATCATAGGAATTAAAGCTGAAGCAGGATTCGCTCCAAAACATGAAGGACTCTTTCAAGAGTAATGAGTTGTTGTTGGACGATTTTCCTTGAATGCTTTTGTTATAGCATAGCTCGATTGAACCCACCAAGCGTTGGTATGTCAAGTTTGGTTGTCATATTTTAGTGAACCAAAAATCATTTAAGAGTCGCTTAATTAAATGTACTACAGTCAACTTCGTATAGGTTAGCTTGAAAGTATTAGGATATGAGAAGTTACAAGTATTGTGAAGACTTGAATAAGTGAAGAAATGAGGAGATACAACCAAAACATCATCCTTACACTTGAGGTTAGTGATATTTGACTTGAACTTTTTCATTCCCTAACGTATCTTCCAAGTCGTGCATATTGAAAACAAAACTGCGAAGCATGAACGCTCTAGATAAACATAGTATTAAGGAATACAATACGAGGTTTATTGCTTAACCATTAAAATTTGTAGATAATACATCGACATTATCGTTTGAATGCTATTGTGATTATGTATGGGTATGCGGTGGGGATTTCATCCTAGGAAACAATGTTTTACATGTTTTTTAAGGAAGTAAGTTCATGAACTTGGTTTGTGAATCGAAAAGCAAATCGCCAGGAGTTATTGGGATTGTTATTCATTGCATATCTTATGAACGACCAATATGTGTGATTAGTATAACCTCTCATGACTTATTTTTGTTCTTGGTAAAACTATTCACATAATGCCTGAATTTTGTATTGGTATGACTTTTATTAGTGAAATAAACCGATCTTAAGTAATCACCTGATTGTATGATCGAGTTTGTGTGTGTAACACCAACTCTGGGTAAAGGGGAACCTATCCTAGTAAGAGGTGCAACACATCACCAAGGGGAATCAATCCTTGTATCAGGTGCAACAAGGTTTATAGCAGAAAGGGGAACCGATCCTATGGACATGTGCATCCTATGGACATGTGCAACACATATAAGTTAGATACCATGTATATGTGGGGAACCGATCCTAGTACCTAGTCAACTGAATTTTGGGAAGCTAGTGTGACTATGCACAGTACTCACATGGAGGTAGAACCAAAACTTGTATTGGTAGAACCTTTAAACCCATGATTTGTGATTGAGTGTTCTTAATCAATCACATAGCTCCTGAAAGTCAGATGAACCAATTCTAAACTTGTTTGAAATTATGGTAAATCGGTTTCAAGTGTGTAAGTATGAAAGAGGACTTACAAAGTAAGCATGTCGACACACTTTGAACACGTGCAATAATGCGTATCTTTTATTGTTCAATGATATTCCTTAACATATAAAAAGAAGAATATCCCAGGATCGAAATTAAATAAGTTAAGAATCTTTTAATTAAGGTTTTTAATTATATATATGGAAAATAATAATTAGTAATATTCATTTGCTAGTTAAAAAATTTCCAAGGAGATTTTCGATCATTATTTTGGACAGAACATTCTCAGGAATTATAAAAACCGAATTTGGAAATTATTATTGAATATATTGAGAATATTTTCGGTTTTCGAATTTCCTTGGTGTCCAAACTTCCTTGT
>NW_020650446.1:0-872 GCF_003573695.1 Papaver somniferum
TTAGATTTTCCGTGAGATTTCGATTGTTATTTTTGGACAGAGCATTTCCGGAAATTATGAAAAAAGAATCTGTGTATTTATGAATATCTTGAGAATATTTTCGGTTTTGGAAATTCCTTGGTGTCCAAACTTCCTTGTCTATAAATACCGAAGTTTTCCTTTACTAGCAAACTAGTCCTTCGTAACAATTTGACTTCCTATTTTGTCATTGTTCTTGGTGAAGCCTCCTATCGGAGAGGACAGTAATATAATTAGGTGAAATATCTTACTTCCGCTCGTTTTAAAGTCTTCTTTGGGATTGAGAAGCTTTAGCGCGACCCGTTGGTGGGAAACTAGATAATTGCGGTTTATCTTTGTTTTCGATTGATTTGGTTGACTAACGGTGGTTGAAATCTGATTACACCTAGTTTTTTTATGCTTGAGAATCTTCTCTTATGATATAAGATTCACTCAAACTAGTTCAGAGTTTCGACAGGGATCTTTAGACTGTTTGTAGTTCTAAAGACGATCTTGTGATAATCCACTGTTAACAGACTCCGTTCTGTGCGTGATTGATAACAAGAGATTCAAGTGATTGTGTGCAGGTGTTTATTAAAGATCAAAGTATATTTGAAGACAAAGAAGATATTGAATATCTGACTTGGGTTTATAATCTTTTGTGTGGACAATATTTGTTTGGGAAAAGAGGATCCAATTAATAATAGGTTTATCCTTGTGGTAGATTGGATTGATTAATTAAAGTAGATCGACATCAACACGATTCCTTGTGATTAAAGGTGTTGTTGGCTTAATCTTAACCGATTACCTTCGGGTATTGAACATAAGATAGATCTAGACCTGACGAAGGAGTTTATGTTAAGATAAACGGAAGA
>NW_020650447.1:0-903 GCF_003573695.1 Papaver somniferum
AGCCAAAGCAAACACAAAACCAACAGTGGGCTTGCTCCCATTCAAAAACCAAATTTTATTTTCTTTTCTTTAAAAAAAAAAAAATTTCTTTTGCTCCCAAAAAAAAAAAAAACCAAAATTTTCTCTTGCTCCCATTTTAAACCAAATTTTTTCTTTATCCCATCTTAAACCAAAAGTTTTATTTTTCTCCCATTTCAAAACCAAATTTTCTTTTTCAAATATCTCCCGACAAAACCAAATTTTTCCCAAAAAGTCCAATCCCATTAAAAACCAAATTTTCTTGTAGATAATGTGTTAGTTAAAATTCCTTTTGTATATATTTTGCTAATATGATCTCGGCTGAAATATGTTGGATTTTTTTTCCTTGAATAACGGAGTTTTAATCGAGTTTTCGCCGTACAATCGGGTATTCTCTCTCCTTTTACTCTACTCAGCATGTTCCTCTTCATATATTGTTTTATAATTCTTTCCATATTTTGAAACATTGAGGACAATGTTTAGTTTAGGTTTGGGGGTATAGAGTAGATACCATGATAATATGCTATAATTGAAAACGAACTCCATCTTTTTGAAAAAATTGAAAAATTCCAAAAAAATTGAAAAATCAAAATAAAAAATTAAAAAAATGAAAAATCATAAAAATGGAGCTCAATTACCTTGAAATGTTGACTCTTGTGCAAATATGTAATTATTAGGAGTCTTAGTCTAGATATTTAGGCACCCTGATTCTAGCACAATTCACATAGTGATAAGAAATTTGCACGCGCACGATCTACCAATACATGTATGGCCTCGATCTTCAAGGTGTTTGATAGGAAGTTACGATTGCCAATCACTTTAGAATACTGAACGAAACTTGACTAGCTTGTTCTTTGGTTGGTTGGGATAGAAGGTGGAGGTTAC
>NW_020650448.1:0-589 GCF_003573695.1 Papaver somniferum
AAAGAGTTCATAAAAATGTTGAATTTTATATACTTTAACTCAAAAAAGTCTACACATTTCGTTATAAGTCGAAAATTGATTTCTGAGACTAAATTGTAAACTAGATAAACTCATCTTTAACAGAAAAAGTTTGAAAACTGTATTGTAATTACAATTAATATGTTCTAAGGCAATACGTCTAGTAAAAATTGCATTTCTATGTAAGTTGATTCAAGAAAATATGTTGCAAGTCAAATATCACAATAGAAGAAGGATGAAAGACCATGCAGAACTAATCCAAATCCTAACAAATTTCATCTATCTTGAATCAAATAGAAATACAAAGCCAACACAAATAGAAAGAGTTCATAAAAATGTTGAATTTTATATACTTTAACTCAAAAAAGTCTACACATTTCGTTATAAGTCGAAAATTGATTTCTGAGACTAAATTGTAAACTAGATAAACTCGTCTTTAACAGAAAAAGTTTGAAAAATGTATTGTAATTACAATTAATATGTTCTAAGGCAATTCGTCTAGTAAAAATTGTATTTCTATGTACGTTGATTCAAGAAAATATGAAGGAAGCCAAATTTCACAATAGAAGAA
>NW_020650449.1:0-961 GCF_003573695.1 Papaver somniferum
CTTCACGAGACTTCAACTCGTCCACTAGGGACACTTAGTGGTTTAAAAGGCTTAGTGCATACGCTAAATGCATTCGAGAGACCAGCGACAGTGGTATAGTTAGGATTTCCTTAGTTTTGTTTTACTTGAGGACAAGTAAAATTCAGGTTTGGGGGTATTTGATGAGTGCCAAATATTGTATATATTTATCCCTTTTTGTTGGCATTTAACTCATCTTTTGTGCATTAATTCTACATTTTATCCCATATTCTGTATTTTCATTGTTTTCAAGAATAAATATTTTTCTTACTTAATTTTGCATTTTTAGGTAATAAATAAAGATTGGATGAGTTGCGGAGCAAAAAGAGCAGAAAAGTGGTGAAAAGCCGGGAGAAATTACGCAAGGAAGCCGCAAAGAATGGAGCGCACGTCCAAAAAGCTGGAAATGGGCTCAAGAAGACGAAAGTTGTTCTTAAAGAAGAAGTGGGATCAAGGTTTTCCAAGCCCAAACTCATTTCCCAAACCCATATTCTATACCCAAAATCCTAAAACCCAAATCCATACCCGCTTGCGTCTTCAGCCATCAGATCAGTTCTCAGGAGCATCCGACGGTCGCTCCCTTGCTATGCATCGAAGTTTGATATCTCCGCCTTACACTACAGTACCTAACTCCATCAAGTACCGTTCGTTTCGTCGTATCTCTTCATCCGACGGTCGCTCATCGCCTGCCTCTGCATCGCCGTCAGATCCACCTACCATCTTCCCATCCATCGGTCCAGTTTCGCGAAACATCAAAATCCTCTACACCTGCTCAACACCCTAGTACCCGAACCCTACACCCATTAGCCAAACACACCCTTCCCCCAAATCACTCCACTATCTTCTCCCCAAATCACTCTACCACCACCACACCTAAACCCATCATCACTATCACGTTTTACCTCTTTTTCATCAACTAATCTCCTCAATTTCTCATCTCTCA
>NW_020650450.1:0-475 GCF_003573695.1 Papaver somniferum
AGCCAACATAAAAAGAAAGAGTTCATATAAATGTTGAATTTTATATACGTTAACTCAAAAAAGTCTACACATTTCGTTATAAGTCGGAAATTGATTTCTGAGATTAATTGTAAACTAGATAAACTCATCTTTCACAGAAGAATTTTAAAAAATGTATGATTTCTGAGATTAATTGTAAACTAGATAAACTCATCTTTCACAGAAGAATTTTAAAAAATGTATTGTAATTACAATTAATATGTTTTAAGGCAATACGTCTAGTAAAAATTGCATTTCTATGTAAGTTGATTCAAGAAAATATGAAGGAAGTCAAATTTCTCAATAGAAGAAAGATGAAAGGCCATGCAGAACTAATCCAAATCCTAACAAATTTCATCTTCTTGAATCAAATAGAAAGACAAAGCCAACATAAAAAGAAAGAGTTCATATAAATGTTGAATTTTATATACGTTAACTCAAAAAAGTCTACACACTT
>NW_020650451.1:0-710 GCF_003573695.1 Papaver somniferum
CAAATTTCATCTATCTTGAATCAAATAAGAAAGACAAAGCCAACACAAAAAGAAAGAGTTCATAAAAATGTTGAGTTTTATATACGTTAACTCAAAAAAGTCTACAAACTTCGTTATACATCTGAAATTGATTTCTGAGACTAAATTGTAAACTAGATAAACTCATCTTTAACAGAAAAAGTATGAAAAATGTATTGTAATCACAATTAATATGTTCTAAGCCATTATGTCTAGAAAAAATAGCATTTCTGTGTACGTTGATTCAAGAAAATATGAAGGAAGTCAAATATCACACTATAAGAAGGATGAAAGACCAGCCAAAAGTAATCCAAATTATTACAAATTTCATCTATTTGAATCAAATTGAAAGATAAAGCCAAGACAAAAATAAAGAGCTCATAAAAATGTTGAATTTTTTTATACGTTAACTCAAAAAAGTCTACACTCTTCGTTATAAGTCGGAAGTTGATTTCTGAGAATAAATTGTAAACTAGAAAAACTTATCTTTAACATAAAAAGTTTGAAAAATGTATTGTAATCACAATTAATATGTTCTAAGGAAGTACGTCTAGTAAAAATTGCATTTCTATGTATGTTGATTCAAGAATATATGAAGGAAGTGAAATTTCACTATAGAAGAAGGGCGAAAGACCAAGCAGAACTAATCCAAATCCTAACAAATTTCATCTATCTTGAATCAAATAGAAATA
>NW_020650452.1:0-1234 GCF_003573695.1 Papaver somniferum
CTAGAAGTAAAGATGCTAGGAATTTGTCTACTCTAATAGAACAATTCAAAAATTCTCAGGGCAGGCTATGAATTTTGACAAGTCAGCATTAATTAGCTTTCAGCTCTAAGGTTCATAGTAATGTGAAAATTGATATTTCCAATATCCTTAGAATAAGAAGAATGTCATTAAATGAAAAATATTTAGGAGTTCCCCTTCTCTTACAAAAGAGAAAATATGAGTCTTTTGCCTATCTCCTAGATAGTTATAAGAATAAACGACACATCTGGGATGATATCTTCCTTTCTCCTCATGGTAGAACTATTATGAGCCAAGCAGTCTTAGGCAACTTAGCTAATCACCATCTAGCTGTTTTTCCTATGCCCAAAGAATTAACTTCCAAAATGGACAGTATATATATGAACTTATGGTGGGGAAAAAAAGATAATGAGAAAGGATATTATCCCAAAGGTTGGGATGATATTTCTCTCCCTAAAGAGCTTAGGTTCCTTAATATTAGAAGGACTGAAATCCTTAATATTGCTCTTCTTAGTAAGTTGGCTTAGAGGATGGTTTCTTCTCCTGATGAACCTTGTTTAATTATTTTAAGAGAAAAGTATTTTGCTAATGTTAATCCCTTAACTGATATTGTGAGTGGACATGGGTCTTGGGTATCTGCACTGGTCTAGAGATTTTTAAAAAGCACTATGTCATGGAAATAGGTGATGGTGCTTCTGTGTGAATTTGGAAGGACAATAGGATTCCAAATAGACACATTCCCACTGCATCACATTTCCAATCTTCTGGTATGAACGTTGTTAGTCAGTTAATTGATCAGAATAGAAAGGTTTGAAATATTGATACTCCAAAAGCTCACTTTGATGATAACAATGTCTCTGAAATTACTAGGATCAGAACTCCTTTTACTGGTAAAGATATTATTAGATGGTAACCAACAAGCAATTGAATCTTCTCTATTAAGTCTGCCTATAATATCATGCTTAATGAAACTTTAGTACACAAACCCACTCAGAATAATCTCAACATTTGCTGGAAATATTTCTAGAAACATAAGCTTCTACCTAGAATTCATCAATTTGTTTGGAAATTCCTGCATAATTGTCTCCCCACAAAGTCTAGACTTTCCAGATTCACCAAACATCATGCAAATTCTTGTCCTTTGGGTGGTAATTCACAGGAAACTTACCAGCACTTGTTTTTTGATTGCACTGTTACTAATGTCATATGGAATATT
>NW_020650453.1:0-309 GCF_003573695.1 Papaver somniferum
AGCCACTTTGTTTCTCGAAGTTGATGAATTTTAGGGTTTGGTTAAGGTCACGGTGAATATCTACATGGAATCTTACCCGCAGACTATTGGATTCATCGTTCATACGAAGGAATCTTATCTATATTGGACCAGTTTGCGATCTCGGAGCCACTTTCTTTCTCGAAGTTGATGAAATTTAGGGTTTGGTTAAGGTCTCGGCGAATATCTACATGGGATCTTACCCACAGACTGTTGGATTCATCGTTCATACGAAGGAATCTTATCTATATTGGTCCAGTTTTCGATCTCGGAGCCACTTTCTTTCTCGAA
>NW_020650454.1:0-1055 GCF_003573695.1 Papaver somniferum
AGAGTTGAAAAATGTAGCCAAATTTTTCATAAATTGCAATGCCAAATCTGACAAACTTAACCAAAAAAAAGATCATAACTGAAAGCACAATTGAACAGTAGGCCTTTGACTGCTACATAATTTTGCTTACACAATTAACAAAATTAGCATACTAAAAATAATGTAAAAAACTTGAATTTAGTCTATGCCGAGTGCTCAGCCATAAATTTGCTTGTCTTGGTGGCTTCCCATGTTCTTAATCATTATAATCATTATCCAAATGTTCACCATAGCTTTTCTCAAAAGCATCCCAAGAAGCAAAACCCTTAGGAGGATGATCATCTTGAACATGGATCATTTTCTTAATATGAACTAATTCCCATTCTTCATCGACATACTTTTCTAGTATCTCACAAATGCTTTCCACAAAGTCATCCCCTGAATCAAAGCCCTTCGGAGGAGGAGGAGGATCATTAATAACAAGACCATTGGCAGGAATAACACATTTCTCATTAGAACTCATCCTCTTAATTCCTTTGTTCTTTTACTTATGAACGAGGTATCTAATTTATTATTTCTAGGATCCAAATCTAGCTAAATGTATTATTTTTTCCTATAAGTATCTAGTATGCAAATCTAAATATAGTGGGTGGGTTATGTTTACCATGACTATAACATACAAAAATCAAGGTGATATATGGAAAGTGCGATTTTGCGGATTTTGCGAGACCCTATTCTAGGTGTCAGCTCTAATTATACGCCTATATTCTTGCTGAAACCCTAAAGAAATCTCTAAATATCCTGACACGTTAAGCATTCATGTCAATGAGATAGTACACTTGTTAAAAATAGAAGTTTACTTTCCTTATTTAACAGAATAGTCCTTCCTTATTGAATTTCAGACGCAATTATTTCCTACTACATTATTACTACAATCATAGTTAATTTTTTGTAGAATTCATAGATCATGCACGGTTTACCAGGGTTTACAAGCATTATGTGACGTTGGTGTATTGCAATATCTTGATTTGTCAAAATACATCATTATTATCCTCTCCTGACCCATCCCATATCTT
>NW_020650455.1:0-663 GCF_003573695.1 Papaver somniferum
ATGATCTGTAAGCTTTCTAACGAGCCATCATTCGTCCAGTTCTGACCTGAATTTAAGGTCTGAAAAGCAAAAACCAATTTTTGCCGAAAAGCGTAGGTAGCGCACAACCTGATCCAAAGTTTCTCGCAAGACAACTGGATTTATCTGAGGTCCCCACTTGAGCTTCATATGAGTGTCTCGGCAAACAGATTCATCCGAAAAACGGGTCTCTAACGGTTCACGCTTTGTTTCCGTTAAAATGAACCGAAATATTTTGTGGATTTTTATATGTGATAGTGTTCTATGATCTGTAAGATTTCTAACGAGCCATCATTTGTCAAGTTCTGACCTGAATTTAAGGTCTGAAAAGCAAAAACCAATTTTTGCCGAAAAGCGTAGGTAGCGGTCCACGCTTTGTTTCCGTTAAAATGAACCGAAATATTTTGTGGATTGTCATATGTGATATTGTTCTATGATCTGTAAGCTTTCTAATGAGCCATCATTTGTCCAGTTCTGACCTGAATTTAAGGTCTGAAAAGCCAAAACCAATTTTTGCTGAAAAGCGTAGGTAGCGGTTCACGCTTTGTTTCCGTTAAAATGAACCAAAATATTTTGTTGATTTTTATATGTGATATTGTTATATGATCTGTAAGCTTTCTAATGAGCCATCATTTGTCCAGTTTT
>NW_020650456.1:0-706 GCF_003573695.1 Papaver somniferum
CTTGTTCGCATAACTAAAGTTAGGATGATCCTTCCAACCGGGATTGTAAGTATTGGAGTATGGATCGTACTTTGGCCTTTGATTTGGATACAAAGCATTTACTTGTTCGGTCTCATCATATGAAGGTATGATAACTGCAGCCATCCTTTGCATCATTATCTCCATGTTCCCCATCCTTTGTTCAAGGTATGATGATGAATCACTAACTTCATGCACTCGCCTAACCATTGGTTCTTCTCTTGTGTATAATTGTTTCGATTTCTCCGCCATACTCTCAATCAACTCGGTAGCTTGGGCCACCGTCTTGTTCATTAGTGAACCACCACCCGCGGCGTCAAGAAGAGATCTATCACTTGGGTGGAGATCTTCGTAGAAGTATTGGAGTATCATGCGTCACTGAATTGATGGTGTGGACAGCTTTCCATCAAACTCTTGTATCGCTCCCAACATTCATATAATGACTCTCCCACATTTTGCTTCATCCCACAAATCTCCTTGCGAATTTGAGTAGCTTTTGAGGCAGGAAAATATCTCTCGAGGAAAAGTTTTTCATCCATTCCATGTGGTGATACTTTCGGAAGGCAAATAATAAATAGGATGTTCTCTGGTTTAAGCAACTTGGATGTAGAGATATTTCTTTAGAGATAATTATTTTTTGAACCGTAATTCCTTGTAGTATCTCCTTTCTGAATTTTCCTCACATCTC
>NW_020650457.1:0-267 GCF_003573695.1 Papaver somniferum
AGCCATGCCGGCCCTACCACATGCCGCTGGCTGCCAAACGAAGGGTTGCAACAATCAACGGCTACCCTTCCATCTGAGATGCAGATCTCAGCCGTCCAAGTTCGCCACCTAACGCATGGAAACTTCCAGCCCAAGGCCAAACATCACATTGTTGCCAAAACCTTAATTTTGGCCGCGCCTAAAATATACCAAAGCCATGCCGGCCCTACCACATGTCGTTGGCCGCCAAACAAAGGGTTGCAACAATCAACGGCTACCCTTCCATCT
>NW_020650458.1:0-475 GCF_003573695.1 Papaver somniferum
ACTCCTGGTCAGAGAGTCTTGCTGTATGACTCCCGATTACATCTTTTTCCAGGAAAACTGCGTTCCAGATGGAAGGGTCCGTACCTAGTACGCACAGTTTTTCCTCATGGAGCTGTAGAGTTGGAGGATGTCTCCAACAAAAACATTTTCAAAGTCAACGGGCAGAGATTAAAGCCATTCCTTGAACCATTTCCACCCGACATTGAAACAACCGACCTGGAGGACCCAGTCTATGTGGACTAAGCTGGTCCACTCTTTCCCTAAATAACCAAACAGTTTTCCAAATGTTTCCCTAAAAAACCAAAAATTTTCTTTTTCCCGACAAAACCAAAATTTTCCAAAAAGTCCAATCCCATTAAAAACCAAATTTTCTTGTAGATAATGTGTTAGTTAAATTTCCTTTTGTGTATATTTTGTGCTCATCCATTGTGACTGCTAATATGATGGATTTTTGCCTTGAAATAACGGAGTTTTT
>NW_020650459.1:0-271 GCF_003573695.1 Papaver somniferum
TTCTTAGCCATTCGGCCTCCTCTCCTGCTTTATCTAACACAATAAACTCCGACTCCATAGTTGAGCGAGCTATACATGTCTGTTTGGAACTCTTCCAAGATACAGACGCACCTGCTAGAGTGAATACATATCAACTCGTATACTTAGACTCCTCTGAGTCTGCTATCCAGTTCGCATCGCAAAATCCCTCAAGGACGGACGGATACCCTTCGTAATTCAAACAAAAGGTCATTGTGTACTTCAAGTACTTTAGCACTCTATTAAGTGCATC
>NW_020650460.1:0-402 GCF_003573695.1 Papaver somniferum
GAAAAAAGAGGTTCCAAAACCGAAACCCTAATAAAATATCTTGCTCTGAAATCATCTGTTGATGGCTACTTGGATTCTCCTGAGATCAGCTAGATCTGCTGTTAAATCTGCTAATATAGCTTCCAGATGTGTAAGTTTTTGTTTAATTGACCTCTAAGTTGTTCTATCATTTTTAATTTTCCAATTTTTGTTGAAAATGTTGATTTTGGCTCTGTGATTTTGTTTACGCATTTTCTTTTCGGATTTTTCTTAGATGTAGAAATAATCATGACTTTGTTTGATTTAGGGATTCTAGATCCAATGATTTGATAGCTGTGTTATGCTATAATGGAGGTTTTGTTGGGAATAGATTGTCAGATGCAATTGTAGTGAAGGCATGACAGAGGTTTTTCATAATCGCTA
>NW_020650461.1:0-769 GCF_003573695.1 Papaver somniferum
TGCTAATGATTGCGGGTAGTTGAGCCATTGCCACGATCGATGATCTTTTGGTGAGAGTTGATTTTGCCTTTTCGAAAAAACATTGCCAATGGGATTACTAGCTCTTGAGATTAATCTACTTTAGGAAGAAGCCAAAATGACATAGTCAATGTTGATTTTACCTTCATGTTTTTTTCATAAGAGCCTTCTTTTTTCTATTCAAAGAAAAAACATGGATGTTGATTAAATTACACACACAACATAAATTAGATGGAAATGCGAGAAATTTTTTGATGGGGGGGTTTTTTGAAGGGGCACATGGGAAAAATGATATGTTGACACATGTCTCCCATATTAATGAATTCTGTTTCCAAAAATACCAACATCAATTAAGAAAACCAATTTTCTCTCCAAAAATACACTTCTTTAATATTCTTGGAAACATAATTCATTAATATGTGAGACATGTGTCAACATGTCATTTGTCCCCCATGCCCCCTTCAAAAAACGCCCCCATCAAAAAATTTCTCTGGAAATGCTAACAATACGCCACTTAAAAAGCTAATATAGGCACACAACATATGAGATGGTAAAACAAGATCAAAACCAGATAATCTGAACCTAAAAGCTATGAAAACTGTAAAAGGTGAGTCCAACTAATAAAATAGATATTAACCTAACTAATAAAACATATATTAATCAATAAACACAACTAACTAGATCTGAAAATTGTAAATAAGGAACTGGGTATTAATGTTCACTATAACCAAACAAGAGACTTAAAGTAACG
>NW_020650462.1:0-827 GCF_003573695.1 Papaver somniferum
TAAAATTAAAATAATTATTACATGCCCAAAAAGATAATTAAAATTACAAGCCCAAAAGAGAATAACAATACAAACCCACAAAAAATTACAAGCCCAAAAAATTTGGGTTTGGGTTTAGGCTTACTTGCTTAAGCACAGCCCAGCTGTTCAGTTTGGTTGCAAAAGCCCAGTTGGGCTTTGGATCATCCTTCTTCAACTCCTTAACAGAGGCCCAGTTGGGTCACAACTTCTACTCCAACAGCACCAGCCCAGCCCAGCCCAGCCCAGCTCAACAGATCAGCAGCTCATCAAGGCAGGTTCAGGCTTCAGGCAACAGTTCTGGCACCAGTAGTGTTTTGTTTAACTCAAGCCCACAGAACTGACTGTGTAGCAACTTCAACAGCTGCAGTCTTTGGTTCTCAGTGCTGCTAGCAACAGCTTCTCAAGTCCATTAACAGCTCCTCAGGTACCTGCAACAGATAGAGTTAATTAGTTCTTGCAACAACTCAAAATTGGCTCAACAGAGATAGCCAACATAGCACAGAAACAATGGTTCAGTGCACAACAATGGGAATGAACATAGAAATTGCAGAGATTGCAGTTCTTAGGAACCAATTTGAACTGGTGCAAAGTGACTATTGCATAGCCATGAAGAACAAGATTCAGGTGCAGTGCAGCTACGTTACACTATGATACAATCTGAGTTGTAACTGAGATGCTGCTGTAAGCAAGAAAAGAAATGGAGAACAGGACAAGATGCAGTGATGCAGTGATGAAAAGTATGCAAGTTATGCAGTGAGAGCAATGAACAAGAGGATGACAATAATGCTTATGACAGTTAGGTAACA
>NW_020650463.1:0-342 GCF_003573695.1 Papaver somniferum
TGGAGCCCGCGGTCGCCGGTGCCAGCCGTGTCGGGGGTGTAGCTCAGATGGTAGAGCGCTCGCTTAGCATGCGAGAGGTACGGGGATCGATACCCCGCACCTCCACATTTTGTGTTGGACTTGCTGCCCCACGAGGTGGAGGGCACAGGTGGCCAAACGAGTGTGCCCGTCCGCGTGCAGCGTGTGCGTCGACGTGGGCGAGAGCGAGAGCGAGAGCAAGACGAGGTGGCCGAGCGGTTAAGGCGTTGGACTGCTAATCCAATGGGCTCTGCCCGCGTGAGTTCGAATCTCATCCTCGTCGGTGCGTTGTTTTGCGTTGCCGAAGAAGGAGGCGCAGATTCC
>NW_020650464.1:0-314 GCF_003573695.1 Papaver somniferum
CTTCGCCAAACTCATCTCTAGAAGCCCGGCTCGCGAGGCGTCCCTCTCGCAGTAGGGAATCTCCCACTCGCCTCGCTCTTGTGACATGCTATGTTTCCCATTGATTGACACTAATGGGTGAGTCCCATGCGTCAGTGAATGTTGTGGATTGCGGTCTCACGCACTAATCTCTACAGAGTGCCCTTAGTAGGCCAGCCGCCCTACCTAAACCAATCATCATATCGGTCCCTAAGCCCCATTGCTGGAAAGGCTCGGCTTCAAAACCGTACGTGGAGCTTCCGCCTCATACGGCTACTCTCGGGATGGAGGTAGGC
>NW_020650465.1:0-448 GCF_003573695.1 Papaver somniferum
TGGGTCACCCCTTATGTAATTATTTTTTTAATTCCTAATCTAGCCCTCACTAATCAGGTTTAGTGGTTAATAATAATTAGTAAAATCTTAAGTATTTGTGGGATAGATTAGTGTGTATTTTTATTTGAATTTGTGTGAGTGAGGTGAGAGTAGGAGGGAAAAATATTTGAGTGGAAATTTTTTTGTGAAAATGGAAGATGATTGTGAGGAGAGAATTGCAGCTGCTGAATTTTTAGCTCAACTACAACAAGAAGCATATCTTCAATCTTCGGTTAATGATAACAACTCACAATTGGACTTATATGATGAACCAACACCCCTGGAATATGATTTTCGTGAGCATGAAGTGCTTTTTGAAGAACCAAACCAAGAAAGTAAACAAGTTGAACATACAAGCATCCCCAATACACAGGTAATGTTGCTAAGAGGTCGAAAATTTGAAAAAAAA